>NW_007730244.1:143780-149243 GCF_000696425.1 Galeopterus variegatus | reverse complement strand
CAAAGTCTAAAGTTCAGAGTCTCATTTATATATCATCTAAATTAGATATGGGTGAGACTCAAAGGTGTGTTTCATCTGAAGGCAAATCACTCTCCATCTGTGAACCTGTAAAATCAAGCTAGTTATATGCTTCCAAAATACAATGGTGGGACAGGCATAGGTCAGACATTACCATTCCAAAAGAAAAGAGTAACAGGTTCCAAACAACATTTGGAACTATGAGGCAAACAACATTAAGCCTTAAGGCTGAAAAATAATCTTCTTTGGTTCCATGTCTCACCTTTTGGACTCACTGAGGTGAGGGTTGGGTCCTCAAGGTTTCTGGTGACCCCACCCCTGTGACATTGCAGGTGCATCCCATGTTTCAGCTCTCATAGGTTGGAATTTGGTGCTTGCAGCTCTTTCAGGCTGGCATTGGCATGCTTGTTGCTCTATAAGTCTGGAGTCTCAGGGGTGGCCTTGTCCCAACAGCTCCACTAAGCATAGCCCAAGTGGGGCTCTCTTTAGCTCCCCCATTTCTGTGAGAGTTCTCTGCCAAGGCTCTGAGACTCCCTGAGGCATTTCTTGAAATCCAGGTGGAGGCAGCCATGCCTTCATAGTTTTTGCACTTTATGAGACTGCAGAGTTTGCATCACATGGATGCCATAAAGGTTTATAGCTCATGTCTTTTGAAGCAGTAGCCCAAGCAACACTTGGACCTGCTTGAGCCATAGCTGGGTGGTGAAGGAGCACTGCACTGAAATGCAGGGAGCAAAGACCTGAGGCAGCCCTGGGCAGTGGGCCCCAAGGTCCTACAAGTACCATGGTCCCCTCCCTTGAAACTGTTTTGCCCTCAAGGCCCTGGTACTCTGGGTCTGTGATAGGCATGACAGCCTCAAAGTCCTCTGATATGCCTTCAGGGTCATTCTCCCATTGTCTCAATAAATAGCAACTGGTTTCCTCCTATTTGTACTAAATTTTTTCTCAAAAGGTCACTTGGCTAAACTTTTGATTTTCTCTTCTAAACGTGCTTTTTTATTCTTTACACGGCCTGGCTTAGAATTTTCCAAATCTTTACTTTCTGCTTCCTTTTTGACTATAAATTCAGTCTTTAAAATATGTCTTTCTTCCCATATTTTATCACTAGCAGTTAAGAAGCCATGCAGCACCCTAATGTTTCACTGCTTAGAGATTTCTTCCACCAAATATCTTAGTTTCCTCTTAATTTCTGCTTTCCATGGAGCTCTAGGACATGAACATAAGTCAGCCAAATTCTTTGCTGCTTTGTAACGAGAATATCCTTTTCTCTAGTCTTCAATATTTTTTTCCTCATTTTTCTCTCAGACCTCATCCTAATAGTCTTTATGATCCATATTTCTACTGGCGTTCTGGTCACCACCACTTAGGTAATCACTAAGAAGACTGAGGCTTTCCCTACAGTTATTCTCTTCTTCTGAGCTCTTGCCAGAATCACCATTACTGCCCAATTCATGGCAATACAGACTTTTTCCAGCATTCATTTTGAAACAGGTCCCACCTCTATCTATTACTCAGTTCCAAAGCTGCTTCCACATTTTCAGGTATTTATTATAGTAACACCCCACTCTTGGTACCAATTTCTGTCTTAGTGCATTTGTGCTGCTCTAAGAAAATACTTGAGATTTAGTAAATAATAAAAAACAGAAATTAATTTTTCCACAGATCTGGAAACTGGAAAGTCCAAGATCAAGGCACTTGTGCATTCAGTTTTCTGGTGAGGGCTGCTTTTTGTTTCCAAGATGGCACCCTGCTACTGTATCCTTTGAGGGAAGAAATGCCATGTCCTCAGATGGTGAAAGGCAGGAGGGCAAGCAAGAGATGAATGCTTCATGAAACCCCTTTAAAAAGTATCTTAACCCCTGAGGCAGAATGATTGAATTGTGTCCCCCAAAGTTCATATATTAGAAATTTAATTTGCAATGTAATTGTTGAGGGTGGGAAATACTATTGTGGTAATTGAAAAGTGGGGCCTTGAAGAGATGATTAGATTATAGGACCATGCCACAGTGAATGGATTAATAATGGTGATCACAGGTGCGTTTCTGAGGGCTTTAAAAGGAGAGCATATGAGTTCCTCTCTCTGCCGTGCCATTTTCTGCCATGTGAAATCCCTGTGTTGCTGTAAAGCCACCACCAAAGAAGACCCTCACCAGATGTGCTCCCTCGACTTCGAACTTCTCAGCCTCTGAAACTGTAAGCAATAAATTTTGTTTTCTTATAAATCCACCCAGTTCCAGGTATTTTATTATAAGCAACAGAAACAGACTAAGACAATACCATTTGCAAGGGAGGAACCCTCATGGCCTAATCACCTTTTAAAGGGTCACCTGTTACTATCACATTTATAACACCTGAATTTTGGAGGGGACACATTCAAACCATAGCAAGTGGGAATTATCTCAGGTATGCAAAATTCAACATTTGAAAATCAATTAACATAATCAATCACATCAACAAGCTAAAGAAGAAAAATCACATAATCATATCAATAAATGAAGAAAAAGCATTTGAAAAAGTCCAATAAAAACACTAAGCAAATTAGGAATAGAGGGTTACTATCTGAACTTGATAAAGAACTTCTACAAAGAACATACAGTTTTAACATCATAATTAGTGGTGAGAAACCTTAAGCTTTCCCACTAAGATCAGGAGCAAGGCAAGGATATCTCCTCTCACCACTTTTTTTCAACATCATACTGGAAGTTCTAGTTAATGAAATAAGATGAGACAAGAAAATGAAGGATATATATTTTGGGAAAGAAGTGTTTATTCACAGATGACATGATAGTTAATGTAGAAAATCTGAAAGAACTGACAAGAAAACCTGTTGGAAATAAAAAGCAATCATAGCAAGTTTGCAGGATATAAGGTTTATGTGCAAAAGTTAGACACTTTCCTATACACCAGCAATGAACAAATGGAATTTGAGATTAAAAATACATTACCATTTCTATCAGTACTCTCCCCCAAAATCAAATACTTAGGTATAAATCTAACAAAATATGTTTAAGATTTAGATGAAGAAAACTATAAAATTCTAACAAAAGATAGCAAAGAAAACTAAGTGAATGGAGAGATATTTTATGCTTATGGATAGAAAAACTCATTACTGTCAACATGTCAGTTCTTTTCAAATTGATCTATAGATTTAATATTATCCCAATCAATATCCCTGTAAGTTATTTAGTCGATATCAAGAAACTGATTTTAAAGTTTATATGGAAAGACAAAAGACCCAGAATAGCCAACTCAATATTGAATGAGAAGAACAAAGTTGGAGGGCTGACACTAATTGACTTTAAGACTCACCAAAAAGCTACAGTAATCAAGACAGTGTGGTATTGGCCAGAGAACGGACAAAGAGGACAGTGGAACAGAATAGAGGACCAAGAAATAAACCCACATAAATACTGCTGAATGATCTTTGACAAAGGAGTAAAGGCAATGCAATAAGCAAAGATGGTCTTTTCAAGAAATGGTGTTGGAATACTTGGACATTCATGTGCCAAAACAAAAACAACAACAACAAAAAACCCCAAACCCCTCAAAAAAACAAAAACCAAGACACAGGCCTTATATTCTTCACAAAAATTAACTAAAAATGTTTCATAGAATTACATGTGATATGATACAAAACCATAAAACTCATGGAAGATAGCATAGGAGAAAACCTAGATGACCTTAGTTATAGGAATGACTTTTTAGATGCAACACCAAAGACATAATCCATGAAATAAATAATTGATAAGGTGAACTTTATTAAAATTAAAAACTTAGCTGTGAAAGACAATGTCAAGAGAATGAGTAGACAAGCTATACACTGGGAGAAAAATATTTTTAAAAGGCACATCTTTTAAAGGACTGTTATTCAAAATATACAAAGAACTCTTAAAGCTCAGCAATGAAAAAACAAACTGCAATTAAAAAATGGGCCACACACCTTAACAAACACCTCATCAGAGAAGGCATACAGATGGCAAACAAGCATACAAAAACATGTTAAGCATCATACAGATGCATCACAAGGGAATTGAAAATTAAAACAATGAGCTACCACTACATACCTATTTGATTGGCCAAAATCCAAAACACTGACAACACCAGATGCTGACAAGGATGCAGAACAATGGGAACTCTCATTCATTGCTAGTGGAAATGCAGAATGGTACAGGGACTTTGGAACACAGTTCTGAAAAGTTTCAAGAGGGATTCAAAGACCACACTTTATATAGTTTGTGACCTTAAAGTGATTGTAATTTGGGGGGCGGGGACAAGATTTCGTACACACATTATAAAGATCACAGTATGCATATCTGTTGGCCACTGTATGTCTTTTTTTTTTTTTGACAAATGTCTATTCAGGTCCTATACTCATTTTTAATCAGGTCATTTGTTTTCTTATTACCAAGTTTGGATATTAATCCCTTACCAGACGCATGACTTGAGATATTTTTTTCCCATTTTATAGATTGCCTCTTGACTCTATTGTTTCCTTTGCTGTGCAGAAGCTTTTTAGCTTGACATAATCCCACTTTTCTATTTTTATTTTTATTGCCTAAACTTTTGGGGTTAAATCCAAAAATTCATTGCCCAGACTAATGTTATATAGTTTTTCCCCTATGTTTTCTTCTAGTAGTTTTACAGTTTCAGGTCTTATGTTTAAGTCTTTAATGAATTTTGAGTTGATTTTTGTACATGCTGTGAAATAAGGGTCCAGTTTCATTCTTCTGCATGTAAATCTAGTTTTCCCAACACTCTATTTTGAAGAGACCATCCTTTTCATGAAAAAATGGTCAATATCATTAATCACTAGGGAAATGCAAATTCAAACCAGTATGAGATGCCTCACACATGTCACAGTGGCTATTATAAAAAAGATGAAAATAACAAGTGTTGGTGAGGATGTGGAGAAAAGCAAATACTTGTATATTATTGCTGAGTATGTAAATTAGTACAACAATTATGGAAAACAATATGGAGGTTCCTCAAAAAAAACAAAAAACAAAAAACAAAATTAGAGTTACTATATGATTTAGCAATCCACTTCTGGATTTGTATCCAAAGAATTTGAAATCAGCATACTTAAGAGATATCTGCAGTCCCATGTTTATTGTAGTATTTCTCACAGTAGCCAGGTTATGGAATCAACCTAAGTGTCCATCAACAAATGAATGGATAAAAAAAAATGTTATATAATTGAGCCTCAAAAAAGAGGAAAATTATGTCATTTGTAACAACATAGATGAACTTGGAGGACAATAAGGTAAGTAAAATAAGCCAGGCACAAAACGACAAACACTGCATGCTCTCACTTATATATATATATATATTTTTTTCTTAATTTATATATATATATATTTTTTTATATATATAAATATATATATATTTTTTTTTTCTTAATTTTATTTTGTCGATATACAATGTGGTTGATTATTGTGGCCCATT
>NW_007730244.1:122628-142783 GCF_000696425.1 Galeopterus variegatus | reverse complement strand
TCAATGGAATAGAATAGAGAATCCAGAAATCAACCCACACACCTACAGCCATCTGATCTTGACAAAGGCACCAAGCCTATACACTGGGGAAGAGACTGCCTCTTTAGCATATGGTGCTGGGAGAACTGGATACCAATATGCAGGAGAATGAAACTAGACCTACACCTTTCACCGTACACTAAAGTCAACTCGAAATGGATTAAAGAATTAAATATACACCCTGAAACAATAAAACTTCTCAAAGAAAACATAGGATATAGACTTCAGGAAATAGGACTGGACACAGACTTCATGAATACGACCCCAAAAGCACAGGCAACCAAAGAAAAAATAAACAAATGGGATTATATCTCACTTATATTTGGAAGTTAAAAAAGTCAAATACATAAAAGCAGAGGGCAGAATGGTAGTTACCAGAGGCTGGGGAGTAAGCAAGTGGGGAGATGTTGGTCAATGATTCAGTTAGACAGGAGGAATAAATGAGAAGTTTTTTAGGTAATGGATAGGTTAATTAGCTTCATTCAATCATTCCACATTGTATACATATATCTTAGCATCTCTTTGTACCCCATAAATATATACAATTATAATCTGTCAGTATCCAATAAAAATAAATAAATTAAAAAAAAAATCAAAGAACAGTAGAGTATAGGGTATAAATCCTCAATGACACAACTTCACAAATCTAAGGTATCATCCTGGGTGGATGTGAGGGATGGTTAACCCTGCTGTGTGTGCCCAGCCACCATGCAGATCAGTAGAGACAAAAAGAAATAGAGTTTTTGACAGTTGAATCTTGGCCTGAGTTTCTCTATGCAGCCAACACTTCATTGATTTTTCAAACCTAATTTTATTGTTTGAGCAATCTTGCTGTGACTGTTCTCCTCCTAGCTGACACCAGTAATTCATGTTGATGTGGTCTGTGCACTTTCTGATTTTGAATTTGCTGAATCTGAGTGCAATTTCCCTGTGACATTCTTCACCCCTTTTCTAAAGGAATGGAGAAAAGTGCTTGACTCTTTTTATGTGTTGGTGACACCACTGAGCACATTAAAGCCCCCTCAGTAAGTAGATCCA
Organism: Galeopterus variegatus; assembly: GCF_000696425.1. Lineage (NCBI taxonomy): Eukaryota > Metazoa > Chordata > Mammalia > Dermoptera > Cynocephalidae > Galeopterus > Galeopterus variegatus. The sequence goes on along the minus strand of NW_007730244.1, from coordinate 141,706 downwards.
AGGATAGCCCTGGAATTATTTTTCCAGTGTTGGGTGTCTAGTGGCTAATAAAGACATTCCCCAAAGCAGTTATGACAGCCTGGAGAAGTGCAAGCTGCGGGAAATGATGTGTTTCCATAGTGGCATCTGAAAGGGAAAGCTTTCATTCAAAAGCTCAGAAAATGGCACATGTAGGAGTGAATGTAGGGCCCCTGCTAATAATGCCATTAAATAAGCTTACTATAGATTTTCAGAAATAGAGCATTACTGCTTGGCACAGTCACCATTATATATTGGAGAGAAAAAGACTATATATTTCACTATGTAGCTTCTGTGTTCTTTCTATTAAGGGGATTAAGAGACACTTGCCTCCACTTCTGTTAAGCACTTCATAAACTAAGGCCTTCCCATTACCAGAAAAAGACAGTTTCTATTGGCTTTCAGGATCCTAAGCACTTATACATACCTCCACGACTCAAAATTCCATGAAGACCATAATTTTTTGAAATTGTTCAGTGAATGGGTGGAAATTGTTTGCAATGAGTCTCACTCAGCAACTCAGGGGGAAGTGTTCTGTGTTTTGTTTTGTCCTAGTTTGTGGAAAAAGCCTTAATAAAATTCACATGCCTAAGACCTGTGGTTGCCTGTGAAACTATTTTATCCAACAATAAAATATTTGGATTGGCTGATGTGGGCTACCAGCTGGCTAAACACTGGTGAGGCTGGGTGTATTGAAGTGCCGTCATTAGTAGAAGTTGGCAGACAGTTCACGGAGATACCAACCACTACAACAGGACTGTGTCCAGCAAATAATGGGAAATATTGTAAGACTGAAGGTGAAACCTCAAGCCTACTATATTTATATTTATAAACTGCTTTGCAATTGCAAATGGATATTTTAAAGAAACAGTTTTCTCCTATTTAAAAGTTTACTTGTATATCCTACATCATGATACCCTGATATAAAAGTAAAATATTCCTCCAAGGAAACAATGGTGGTTTGTTAGGGGGCCCCCAGACCAAATTTCCCAAGAGACCATCTCACTGTTATTGTTTAAGTCATATTGACCTGGGGCTTAGAAAGTGCATTCTCAGCAGAAGTCTTTATTCTTTTTACATGTTAGCTGTCTCCCCTGACAAGCCTTTAGGGTTACAAAAAAATGTACGTTGAAAACTCTCATTGTTTGTTTTTCCTGAAGTTCCCTATAAAATGTCAGTGTTTTTGAAGAGGTTCTCCTTGAATTGAACTCCTGAGGTTGGAGATTTACCAGGTTGATTTAGGAGTTTGAAATCCTGGAGTGTTTCCATAAAATGAGGATTTACAGTTCATAAATATAATGACAAAAGTGTGAAGATATGTTTTTGTCCTTGAAAAAATATCAGAACAAAGCTACTTTTCATAAAAAGTTCAAGAGCTGCCATTTCCTTCAGACAGAAGTCTATCCTGGCTATGTGAAGTGGCTTTTTATTGCCATTTGTTTAAGATGGTCTGCCTCGCTGCTTCCTCCTGAAAGGTGCACAGATGGAGAGAGGAATTGAGCACTGGGACGTTTACCCAGTGGCAAGCAGAAAGACATGGCAGGAAAACATGATGAAAGGTAGAGCACATTTCTTCTCTTTGTTCCAGCCTGCCTAGGTTTAGCTTCCAGCTCATTCCAGTCTGGTTCTGATATTTACTCTCCTATTGTTGGTTACATTCTTTCCTGCACATGGCAGCAAATGACCTGGTTATTAGTTGATGTTAAATGATCTACTATGGCTGACTATTTGGGGCAAGAAAACTATGCCATGCTCTGGTCTTATACAATGTAAAGGGGAACAATAAGGAAATTGTGTCGCTACTGGATCTTCTTGATAGATAATAAAAGTGGTGTGAGACTAGCAATTATGTAGCTGTGCAGAAAAAGGCCTAGGTTGAATAATAGCAGTGGATTCCTGAGTCTGGAGAAAATCTCTGGACTTTCTTCCAATTCAATTCTGAATTGAAATGACATGATTTCCAAATTTAAGATGAACATTAAAGCTTACCTTGAGGTTAAAGAAGGGACAGTCTTCCAGATTTGCTTACTTTATCCCAATTCTTAGAAAGGCAGAATTGTGGCTCCATTCTGCTCTGACTAAATCACCTCTACTAATGTCTAGGAACGCAAAAGGAGGGAGGGAGTGCCCACCCCACACCCAATCCCCTTGATGTTGATGTTTGGTTATGATTAGAAATAACTTGATATTGCATAAAGAGCACTAAATGAGGAGTCAGAAGAACTAAGTTGGAGTCACAACTGACAATAATGTACTGTTCAAACTGAGATATCTTGAGAAGAAAAGGAGTGATATTAATACTTATACTGGCCTAACAGGCATACACAGAACTTTGTTGGGAAAACTGGGATGTATAGTCATTCTTCTACTTACTGTGTGTTTGGGCAAAACAGCATTCAAGGGAATATTAAAGAAACCAAGGGGATGGGCTATTTTTGACAGTCTTTTCCTTTACATCAATGTAATTTTTAAGAAGAAGTAGGACTTAATGTGAGGACAGGCTGTGGTTAAGGAAGTATTAGGAAATATTGAAGATCTCTCGGTCGTGTAGTTAGGCAAGCCTGCATCTGTGTATATTTGGAATCTGACCTAAAATGTACAGGTCTGACATTTGGGGGAATTAACTTTGCTGTTAAATTGTCACGGCCCTGGAGATTAAGACTCAAGGACTCTCAGTCCTTCTTATGTCATAGTTTGAAGCTTTTGGGCCTAACTGTGCTCATCAGCCTCAGGCCCTCTATGCATACCTTGCTCCCCCCCCCCACCTTTTTTTTGTGAGATTAGAAAGAATCAAGATACTTTCCGTAGAGCACCTGCTACCACACTGACAACTGTGTTCATGGTCCACATAGCCCAAACCCCCTCAGCCATCTGCTCAGCCGACTGGCCATAGTTCTCTGTTAAGCAATTTGAGGCCAGTCATTAACAAACACCTTCTGTTGGCTTACATACCATGACCAAGAAACTGCAACTGGCAGTTTGAGGTCAGACAAGACACTTGACTTTAATATGTTTTACGTAAAAAATTCAACTCATAGACACTGCCATGCAAGCACTACGTACATGTTGATTAAATAATACTAATACAAGGTCCATGGGCAGGTATACACAGAATGACATTCTTGCCAAATAAGGAGGTTCTAGCTGTATAAGCATGCCTTTAAATCATGCAAAAAACATTTTGGAACATCTTTCAAGTAGGGAACAGTGCTAGTTAGGTGACTTACAAAGATTTGTGTCTCCTCCATAGAATAGAGCTGGGTGCTAGGAAGCTGCTGCCCACCCAGATTTACATTTCCCTGAATTCCTGGCATAGGTGGAGACTAATTTCTAGTTTCTTGACAGTGAAATATGAGTGGAAGTGAAGGATTCTTACTCTAGGCTCGACTCCGCATACTGGTGAAATGCAAATGTCTCTAAGATCCTGGAAGAGGGAGCCTGAGTCTCTGAATAACCACGTGGAAGGCTGCTGGTTAAGGAAATTAATGTGAGTAAGAAGTATGACTCTATTGTGTTAAGCCATGAGGGTTTATCTGTTAGAGAAGTTAATGTGATATTAAGCAATACAGCTAGACACTGAGAGTTTATTTATAATTTACTTTGTTTCACGAAACATTTGAGGTAACCTACAAGATTTCATACGTTTAAATGGAAATAAAAAGAAATGAAATGAGACAATGTAAATTAGGATATAAGTTCAAGATCAATGGGGATTTAGAGCAGGAATATTCAGGATACACGGTTATAAAGTTGAACTACAGATTTGGCTCTTGACTTTCTAAAAACCAAAGCAATGCTAAAAAAGTATTTTTTTTTTTTTTTTGAGTTATGTGATTTATATTGCCCATAAGGAGAAAGCATACTAACTTCTGTATTTTTTTTTTTTTGAGTTATGTGATTTATATTGCCCATAAGGAGAAAGCATACTAACTTCTGAAGCACAGCAAAAAATTTCCTGGTATACTGAAGTTTGTAAAGACATTTCTTGTAAGTTATTGACATCCTCCACAGGGCAACTTGTCAATGTGATTATGGTAGTGATGAGTAGATATAGAGATAAATAAGACTTGTACACTACACTACAGAAACTCATTTTCTAGTGGGAAGTAAAGATATGTTACACAGAAAATTAAAATATGGAGTGATTAGTAGTGGGAGAGAAGTATTAATCAGCATGTTCTGATCAGTTCTATAAAGCTTTTCTTTCTTTTCTAAATGATTCAAAGAGTAACAACCTTATCCTTCTTAGTTTTATTTATTTTAAAAACATACATTTTCCAAGGTAAGAATAGAGGACTTGCTAGATATATGCTATGGATTGAATGTCCCTCCAGACTCACCGAAGCTTAATCCCCACTGTAACTGTTCAGGGTGGGAAATCCTTTATAACAATTGAAAGGTGAGACCTTGAAGAGGTAATTAGATTGTAAAGACCATGCCATAGTGAATGGATTAATCCATTTGGTGGTCTAATTGTGGTTATGGGCATGGTTCTGATAGCTTTCAAAGAAGAGCATGTGAGAAGCCCTATCCCCCTCTCACCTTTCAAGCCATCTTCCATGTGATGCCCTGTGTCACCAAGCCACCACCAAAGGCCCTCACCAGACATGCTCCCTGCACTTTGGACTTCTCCGCCTCTGAGACAGTAAGCAATATATTTCATTTTCTTATAAATTACCCAGTTTCAGGTATTTCTGTAATAAGCAACAGAAACAGACTAACGTAAAATGTGAGTTACTTTTAAAGTGGTAACTCACAAGTTTCTGATTGCTGTACCTGGAAACAGCACAGAGGGAACATCAGGAAGGTAAGCAGAGGCTACAGAAAAGGCATGGGATCTGGGTCACATAATCCTGGAGCTGAATTCCAGCTCTCACATTTATTAGCTGTGCAACTTTGGTCAAGTTATTTCTCATCTCCCAGCCATATTAAAATGAGTCAATACTACCTACCCCAAAGATAACATATGTGAAAAGTCTGATACTTCATCCAATCACAAGTACAACCAATCATTTGAAAGTCTACTATAGTTAAAAGATGATAAAACTAAACTTTACTTAAATGTCTTTTCCAAAATTCTGCCTTCAACTTACTTTTAGAGGGAAGAAGTAAATGACCAACAAATTTGCATCCTCTGGATCTCTGCATGTATCTTCTAGACAGTTGAAACCCAACACTGTTTCTCAAAGTGTGCTCTCCACATCACCTGTGTACAATTCCTCATAGGAATGCCTGTTGATACCTGCTCTTCAGCGTCACTCTATCTTACTGAATCAGAATCTTTGGAGAGGGGTGGCAACCTGCATTTTAAACAAATTCTCTGGGTGATTTTTATGTGCATTGAAGTTTGAGAACCATTACCTTAAACCATCTAGATTAGAAGTACTTCACTAAGAATAGTTACTGGCATTGCAAATACTGGGAAGTGGTGATAAATAGAAATAAATATCTTAAATCTCTAAAGAAGGGCCATTATATTTTTACACATTTCCTATGAAGGCAGAAAAATTCTTTCCCATATTTTAAAAATATGGGTATTAAATATAAGGTATTAAGATATAAGCAGTGGAAAGATAAGCAACTATTAAAAGAGCTGATGATTGCAAATAATTGAATTCTCAAAAAGAATTAATATGACACATAGGCATGTGTGGAGATCATTGTACATAAATATGCCATGCATTCACTTTACTTTTCTACAGCCATATTTTTACCCTTTCTCCTTTCTTTGGTACTTCTTCAATGTCTATTAGAAACATCAATGTGGGCTGTTTTCCTTGATCCATGTTTGGCTGATCCTTATCATGAAAGCCAGTGTATACTGGCAGTTATACTTAAATATTAGTTACTCGGCAAGAAGACCTGTCCTAAGAAAGAGAATCTTTAAGACTTGAGACTGCATTGGAAAAGTAACTATATGAGGATACTTCAAAAATTTTGTGGAAAGATTTGCATTATGTTTTAATTCTATTTTTCCCAAGAACTGTTGGAAGCACACTTGTATATCTCAGCCACTCCACTGTCCCCTGATTTATAAACCAATTTCTCCTCACTCCTATATTTACCATTAGAGTTTCTTCAGACATGGATTCTTCATCCATCTCTGAAATACTCTTCTCCACTACCCTACCACTTGATGACCAAATCTGGTAAGCCCAATGTTGAATTGGGTAGAAGAATTACAGAAAACATACAGGCAAAAAGACAAAGGAACAACATTTGTAAAGTACTAAAGTAAATTCTTTTCAACCTAGAATTCTATACCTAACAAAATTATCTTTCAAAAAAAATGGCAAAATAAAGATCTTTTTTCAGGCCAACCAAATCTGAGAGAATCATAGCCAGCAGATCTGCTCTATAGAAAATTCTAAAAAGTTTTTTTTCTGGTAGAAAGAAAATAACACCAGATGGAAATTTGGGTTTTCATAAAGGAGTAAAGAGCAGCAGAAATAGTAACTATGCATGTATGTATAGAAAATATTTCGTTTTCATTTTTTATCTTATTTAAAGGTAATCAACTATTTAAAATAAAAATAATAACCATGTATTACAGGGCTTATAGCATATGTAGAGTTGAAATATATGCCAACAATAGCACAAAAGAGAAGAATGGGGAAATAGAAATATACTGCTGGAAGTTTCTCACAGTATATATAAACTGATGTGGTATTATTGTAATGTCATGTAGACTGATAAGCTAAAGAAATACTATAAACCTCAAAGCAACAACTAAAGTAACACAACAAAGAGTTGTAGCTAAAACAGTCAAAAAAAGAAATGAAATAGTATCATTAAAATACTTAATACAAAGGAAGGCAGAGAAAGAGAAAAAAGGAACCAAAAATGTATGGGATGAATAAATATCAAAGCAAAGGTGTAGGTTAAAATTTAACCATCACGATAGTTTTATTAAATGAAAATGGTTCACAATCCCCTATTAAAAGGCCGAGATTGTCATTTTGGATAAAAAGTAAAACCCAATGTGCTGTCTAACAGAATCCCATTTTATATATAAAGACACAGTTAGTTTAAAAGTACAAGGATGGGAAAAATATTATGCAAAGTCAATTTATCAGGAAGGAATATCAATCCTATGTTTATGTACATCCAATGAAAGAACATCAAATTTTATGCACCAAACCTGATACAACTGAAAAAATAAGTATACAAATCCCAAATGTAATTGGAAACTTCAACACTCCTTTCTCAGTAATTAGACAGAACACAAACAAAAATTCAGTAAGGTAGGAGAAGACTTGAAGAAAACTATTAAGCAACTAGGTCTAATTGACATTTATGAAATACTTTGCCCAACAAGAGAAGAATGCACATTCTTTTTCAGTACACATGGAATATTTACCAAGGTAGATCATATACTGATTCATTAACTAAATCTCAATAAATTTAAGAGGAATGAAATCACATAGATTATATTCTATGACTATGTGGAATTAAGTAGAAATTACTACCAGAAAGATATAAAAATACTTCAAATATTTGGAAATTAAACAACACATTTCTAAATAATTCATCAATCAAAACATCAATCACAGAGGATTTATAATTAAATAATTATAAAAACCCAACATATCAAAATTTGCTTAATAGAACTAAAGAAGTACTTAGAAAGAAATTTATAGAATTAAACGATCTTGTTAGAAAATAGAAACATTTTTATGAAAAAATGCTCAACACTGCTAATCATCAGGGAAAAGCAAGTCAAAACCATATTGAGATATTATCTCACACCAGGTAGACTGGCTACTATAAAAAAGAATAATAAATGCTGGTGAAGATGTGGAGAAAGGGGAACCCTCCTATACTGTTGGTGGGACTATAAATTAGTGCAGACATTATGGAAAATAGTATGGAGATTTCTCAAACAACTACAGATAGAACTGTCATACAATCCAGCAATCCCACTGTGTATATACCTAAAAGAATGGGAATCATCATGTTGAAGGGATACCTGCACTCCCGAGTTTATCACAGTTCTACTTACAATAGCCAAGAGTTGGCACCAATGTAAATGTCCATTGATAGATAACTGGATAATGAAAATATGGTGTAGAAACACAATGGAATACTACTCAGCCATAAAATAGAATAAAATTCTGCCATTCAAAGCAACATGGATGAGCTTGGAGAAAATTATGTTAAGTGAAATAAGGCAGGCACAGAAAGAGAAACACCACATGTCCTCACTTATAAGTGGGAGCTAATAAATAAATAAATAAATAATAAATAGAAATGGAAAAAAGACACAATAGTCACAATAATACATTGAACTTTCAAAAGGAGAGAACAGAACTGTGGTTACTAGAGGTGGGACAGGGAGAGGAGGAGGGATGGTAGCAAGAAATTGGTAAATGGATGCAAAGAATGATTGCATTTTGTGATGAAGAATATACTAATTATTTTGATTTGAGCATTACATATTATGCATAGGTATTGATATTCAATTCTGAACCCCACAAATAGTATAATCAATTATTTTTCAATTAAAAAACATTTCAAATCAATGATGTAAGTTTTCATTTCCAGAAACTGGGGGAAAAGAGCAAATTAAGAGGAAAGTGAGTAGAAGAATGAAAATAATAAAGAATGGAATAAATGAAATAGAAACTATAAAAAGCTGCTTTTTTAGAATGTCAAAAATTGGTAAACTTCAGTCCAGACTGATGAAGAAAAAAGACAGAAGACAAAATTATCGACATCAGGAATGAAAAAGAGGACATCACCACAGATTTATAGAACTGAATTAAAAGTATAATAAAATAATATCAGAAAAAATTTATGCCAATAAATTTGACCATTTAGATGAAATGAACCACTTTCTTGAAAAATGCTGTCAGAGCCTACTCAAGAAGAAAGGCATGGATAACCTAAATAGTATCATAATCTATAAATAAATTGATTTCACAGTTAAAAACTTTCACATTAAAAAATCTTAAAGCCCAGATGACTTCACTGGTGAATTCTACCAGTTAATAAAGAAATAATACTATTTATGCATGAGACTTCCAGAAAATAAGAGGAGAAAGTATTTCTCAACTCATTTTATGAGGTCAGAATTACTCTGATACTAGAACTAGACAAAGGTAATACGAGGAAAGAAAACTATAGAACTATATCCCTCTGATTATAAGAAAACAGAAAAACTAAAAACAAAACAAAAAAAACTTAACAGCATTTTAGCAAATCAAGTCTTGAAACATATAAAAAGAATAATAGAACATGATCAAGACATTTTTAAGCCAGCAATGTAAGCTTGATATTTACATTTGTAAATGAATTTTATCTGCTATATATGTGTGTGTATAGAATCTCAGATGCGGAAAAAGGATTTGACAGATTTCAACACCCATTCAGAATAAAAAGCTTTTTTAGCAAATTAGGATTGGAAAGGAATTTACTCAACTTGATAAAAAAAAAAACTCCAAAAAGCCTTCAGCTACATAATATTCAGTGGTGAAAACCTAAATGCTTCTCCCCTAAGATTGGGAACAAAGCATAATTATTTACTGTCACTATTTCTGGTAAAAATTTTATTGGGAGGTCCTTGTGAAATTTATTGAAAACAAATAAGATGTATATATGCACAAGTTGAAAAGGAAGAGGTAAGTCTCTATTCATAGACAGTAAGTGAAGAAGCTACAAAAAAAGCTACTTGAAATAATAAGTGAGTTTAACAAGGTCAAATATACAAAATATATTGTTAGTATACAAAAAAATTCAGTTTTATTTTTATACACAAGTCACAAGCAACCAGAAATTGAAATTTAAAAGTACCATGTAAATAATATCAAACTTTGAAATGGTGATAAATTTAACAAATTGTGCACAAACCTCCACACTGAAAAGTAAAATTCTGTAAGAAAAGAATATTTTAAAACACAAACGAATGAAGAGGTATACCATGATCCTGGATTAGAAGACTAGTTTTTAGATATCAATTCTTACCAAATTTATGTATAAATTCAAGGCATTCCAGCAAAAATCCCAGCAGTCTTTATTTGCATGTGATATTGACAAGCTATTTCCTAAAGGTATAGAGAAATGTAAATGATGTAGTATACCCAAAATAATTTTGAAAAAGAAGAACAAAGCTGGAGGATTTATATTATTTATTTCCAGAATTACTATAAAGCTACAGTAATCAAGACAGTGCAGTATTACTCTAAGGACAGATATATAGATTAATGGGATAGAATAGAATCCAGATAAAGATATATACATATACGGTTAATTGATTTTGACAAAATTGCTAAGATAATTTAATGGAGAAAGAATAATTTTTTCGAGAAATGGTGTTAGAACAAGTATATATCCAAATGGAAAAAAAAAAAACAAAAAAAAAACCTAACACCATATACAAATATTAACTAGAAATATATCATGGTCCTAAACCTAAGAGCTAAAAATGTAAAACTTCTAGAAGAAAGCCAGGGAATTCTCTGTGACCTAGGAGAGACAGATTTCTTATGACACAACTTCATGAACTATATATAAAATGGATGATTTGAACCTTATCAAAATTAAAACTTTTTCCCTTCAAAAGGTATGGTTTGAAAATAGATGGGTAAGCCACAGAGTGGGAGACAATATTTTCAAAATACCTCTGATAAAGGGTTTGTATACAGAATATATAAAAAATAGTTTATCTCAACAATAAGAACAGAAACTTCAAAAGGGGAGAGCAGAACTGAGGACATAAGAGGTTGCAAAAGGGGAGGGGAGGGACGTTAGCTAGAAATTGGTAAAGGACCACAAGAAATGATATCATTATGCAATGATAAATACAGGGATGAAAAAAAAAGGATAGAAACAACTCAACTAAAAAATGGGGAGGGGCTGGCCAACACCAAGGTCATGGGGTTTTTTGGCCAGCTGCCAAAAAAAAAAAAAAAAAAAGGGAAAGATGTAGACAGAAACTTCTTCAAAGAAGATATGCAAATGAAAATAAGCATATCAAAAGATGCTCAATATCATTAATCATTAGGAAAATGAAAATTAAAACCATGATGAAATACTTTTACTCATGCAGAATAGCTAAAGTTAAAAGACTAAGCCTATTGTTGGCTAGGACATGGAGCAACTGGAACTGTCACACACATAAATGGTAGGAATGCAAAATGGCAATCAGTTTGGAAAAAATTGGGTAGTTTCTTAGAAAGTTGAACAAACACTTACCATATGCATTTTCCCAAGAGACATGAAAACCTATGTCCACATAAAGACTTGTATGTGACTGTTCATAGCATTTTTATTCATAATAACTTTGAGCCAATTGTGATATATTTATACAATGGGATACTCTTCAGCAAGAAAAAGGAACAGGTTTCTGATGAATGCAGCAACATGGCTAAATCTCAACAGCATCATGAACCAAAAGCATCATGCTGAATGAAAGAAGCCAAATATAAAAGATATGAGATATAAAAAAGCCAGATATAAAAGTGGGTACTATATGATAACATTTACCTAAAATTCTATAAATGGTAAAATTATAGTGACAGAAAGCAGATCAGCTGTTTCCAGGAACTGAGGAGTGAAGAAGAGCATTAGCAGCAAAGTGGTGCAGGAACATTTCTGAGGTCAAGAAAATGATTTGACTTTGGCAGTGGCTACAGAACTGCACACCCATTGGACTACACAGTTAAAATTGGTAAACTTTATTGAATCTAAATTATGCCTCAGTAAGGCTGGCTTTTTAAAAGAAAAGAGCCTGGAGAAATAACCAATACCAGTGCTATGCAAGAGAAAGTGCAGAATGAGCCCAGAACATCTTTTTGTATCAGGAGATAAAGAAGTGCTCGAAGAATAATGGGGGAATATCAAAAAGAGAAGGAGGCCAGTTTGAAGGGGCTCCCACTGAGCAGATCAGGGACAATTTCAACATCAGAATAAATGATATAATGCTTTATAACTCATTGGATAAAGTAAGGATCAATGAATCCATAGTGTTGTAAGTAAATCAATGGAAAAATAAAAGGGAGCAAAGAGAAAGCTCTTCCTTATATTTAAATGCCACCAAAGTATAAAGGGAATGATGGTATTAGAAAACTATCAGTGGACAGTAAAACCAGTAGGTTAAAGTTTTACAACAGTCAGGATGTTTACGTAGTCTCAAAGTATCTCCCTCCAGGGAAAAATAGTAACTTTACAATGGAGAAAACTGGCCTATACCAACTTAACCAAGTATTGCGGGTTTAATTGTGTCCCCCCAAAGTTTAATGTGTTGGAGGCTTGTTCTCCATTGTGACAGTGTTAAGAGAGTGGGAAATCCTATTGTGGCAGTTGAAAGGTGGGGCCTTGGAAAGGTAATTGGATTGTGAGGACTGTACCCTCGTGAATGGATTGATCCATTCCTGGAATAATGGGAGTGGCTCTGGTGGTTTTAAAAAGAGAGTGAATAAAGAGGTTACTCTCTTTCTGCTTCTGCCATCTCCCAATGTGATACCCTGTGTTGCTGAAGCCACCACTAAGGAAGACCCTCACCAGGTGTATTCCCTGGAGTTTGGACTTACCTTCCTCCAAAACTGTAAGCAATAAATATTGTTTCTTTATAAGTTACCAAGTTCTGGGTATTTCTGATCTAAGCAACAGAAATGGGTTAATACATCAAGTGATCAAAGATAACATGTGAGACATGAGAGAGACACCAACAGAGATTTGGGAGACAGGGAGCTGTGTTTAGAAAGTTGAATGGGAATTACTTGGCCAAGGAAGCGCAGGAGGCTTCCAGGCAGAAGGTGCACCAAATACAAAGGAATGAGGGCATATGAGGTTCAGGAAAATAAAAGCCATTTGTTTTAAATGATTGGGTAGATTTGAGGGGAAGGAAGGTAAACTAGGAGGTAGAGAAAGGCCAGGGTCAAATTATAAGAATCCTCAATGCCATGCATTAAAGATATTTCACTCTACCTTGAATGTAACATTTTTGGAAGATATTCAAGTAGAGAAGTTCTTCAAGACAGGAGAGTCTATGCCTTAGGAGGAAGTTCTGAGATTGGAAATAGATGTTTGGGAGACATCAGTGTACGATGGTTGGTGAAGCCATGGGGGTGGATTGGCTCACTGAGAGAGGGAGGTAGAGGAAGAAGAAAGGACAGACATGTATCAGGAAACATCAGCATTTGCAGGACATCAGGAGGAAGAACATGCAAACTCAGAAAAAGAGGCCAAAAAGTTGGAGGAAGACCAGGAGTGAATGGGATGGCAAAAACCAACAAAAAATTAACACTTTTATCCCCAAATGAAAATTCTATATATAACACCTGAACTAAAGATTCATTTTCCATGTCATCTGCACTTTTCCGGCAATGTAATTTGATGAGCTGTATGGATAAGTAGGCTAGTTACCTGATGTCTTTGTTTACGGATCTTCATCAGGAAAATCAAGGAACTGTCCTAGCTGATTTCCGAGGTCTTTTCTGCTGTAACTCTTTCTGATATAGAAGTTTTTCAGGATTCAGAACTCACGTTTCCTGTGTTAATAGAATACAAAGTTAAATGTGTTTCATCTATACTATGATGTGGCAGGAACTGCAGCTGGATATGACTTATTTCTAAAGAAGTCAGAGGCAAGACTTTGGAAACATATTTCAAATAATTCTAATAGTCTGCAGTCATGGGAAACTTCAAGAGTTTAAAACAACAGAAGAAAAGGGACTGCTATTTGTTAGAACTGCTTGACCACATGGCTCCATTTACATTGCTACATCGGGCTGTGATGTGGGGCTGAGGTTAAACATTTAGTCTTCAGACAAAACAGGTAATTCAGACCCTGTTACAGATGAAGGGCCTAGCCAGATATACTCAGACTGCTTCTGATTTTTACAGGAAATTTGTTATTCATCTACTGGGAAGTGTTTGTACACACATGTCGTTTGTGTGCTTCCTGGATCAGTTTTGCTCAGCAAAGAGCCAGTGAATATGCACTTTGTGTAAACACACTGTGCTGTCCACTACTGAGGAATAGAAAGATGAAAATGGAACAGCCCCAGACCACAAGGAGCTTACAGTCTAACAAGGCAGACAGAAGCCTAAATATGCATAAAATGGAACCAATGCCATGGTAGAGGAAAAAACTCAATTGTAGCTCGCCATGTTCCATTACAGACACAAATGTCACATCAAGTCTGTACATTTGTATTGTAGCAACAGGAATTTTAAAAGCAAAAGATACTATACATTTGAGTTTGGTTGTCAGCTAAAGCATTAATTGGAGGTGATAGAAATGTGCATGAAGACCAATATTTAAGACAGAACAAAATTTTATTTTCCCCTCGCTCTCCCTCCTAAGGGAAGAAAAAATGAGTTTCTATAAGGATAAATTGGTTGCCTGTCGAGGCTTTAATAATCTGGTAACCTGCGAGATTCTTAAGCTCTCTTGCTTATGTCATTCATATGTGAAGGGGAGTTCCAAAAGAGCAAGATATTATATTTTTAACAGTCACTTAAACAGCAGTTAATCTGTGCCAGGGACTATCTAAGTGATTTACAAATATTAACTCAATGCCCTTAATAAGCATGTAAAGCCTTATTATTTCCATTTTGCAGATAAAAATTGAGACACAAAGAAGTTAAGTAATTTGCCACAACCACATTTGTTTTCTTTCATTTTGTTGGAAGGTCTCAGAGGTAAAAATGGCCTGAAACATTGTTAGAAAGGAGAGTGCACTCCTGATTAATAGTATTGCACATAGTTCCATTCACGGCCTCAGAACTTTAGTGCCATTTTCGATGCCTCTCTCTCTCTACTTTGTGTGTATTCTTCAGATCCTATTGCTCATTTATTACATCCCTTAAAGTACTGTTCTTATGCCTGGTAAGTGGGGCCACTGCTCTGGGTGGCCCCTCAGGGACCCTACGCTTTGGAGTGCTTCCCTCAAATATTCCTAAGTCTTCCTCTGGTTCCTGGATCTGCCTGGGTCTATTAGTGCTATTCCTGGGAGTGACCCAAACCCAAAAGAGGGTCTGTATGGTACTTGGTTCCTGTTTCTCTCTTCAGGGCACTTTCTGACTCTCACCATTTGCATGGAGTCAACATAATCCCCTGAGGAACTTCTGGACTTGTGCCTGTGGAGTCACCTGGGGAAAGATATTTCTCCTGAAGGTCAGCATGAATTTTCTATCACAGGGTAGTACAAGATTGGGCTACAGAAATGGCACTGATAAACTGATTTTGGCTCAATGTAATACACAGGATGAAATCTGGGCTCTGGTCCATCACCAACCATGTTTCTGAGCCATGCATTGGCTTTCACCCATCCGTGTTACGATCATGGTGCTGTGGCAGGAATGATGGCAGACATCTTTTACCCTGTGTGTGCCCCCCACTGCTGGCACTCAGGGTGGTCACTCTACCCATCCACATGGTGCCCCATGTCAGAGATCTTCTGGAATGTCTGCACCTAACACAGCTGAGGGCTTCCAAGATTACTGCTTCACAATGCAAACAGGCCCTTCTGACTGATATCCTCTCTTGCTTCTGATCCATGTAAAGACATTATGTTCTCCTGAGTCAGTCTTAAACCAGGACAGATGAGGGATGTATATTTCTTGCACAAATGGGACAACTATTGTCACTCTGCCCAGGGGCTCCTCACCTGTCCTTTCTGCTGCTGTCGATGTGAAAAAGGTTAAAAGAAATCTCATTCTAGAAATGTAATAGTTATAAACTAAAGAATTCAAGAGAAGATATGATTGAAAGATTAATTTTTTTATGTTTACTCTATAAAAATCCAAATGGGAAATTTAAAATGACCAGAACATGGTTATTGCTCACATTTTCCCACATGCTCTGGTTGAGACTTATACCATCAACCAAGGACAGTAACAATTCTTTTTTCTTTTTTTCCTTTTTTTTTGTCTTTTTTCGTGACCGGCAACGGATTGCAACCCTCAGTGTCGCGCCCGTACCGGACCGGGACCGGCAACGGGATCGCAGCCCTCGGTGTCGCGCCCACACCTCGCTCAGCCGGTGAGCGGCTGGTCTGTATGTGGGATCCGAACCCTCAGCGGGAGCGCCACCGCACTCCCAAGCGGTGCACTGTAGCAGTGCGCCACCGGGCCGGCCCGAGGACAGTAACAATTCTCATCAATGGAATCCATTGTCCTCAGGAAACACAATGGATAGTGAAGCATCTTGAATAATGACTCAATAGCATTAAATGAATGGCATTAGGAAACCATTGCCAAGAAGAGTCATATTTTTTCAATACAAACATTCTGAAGAGCCATGGCATTGTATTGACAGCATTACTACCTTTTTCTTGTGGTAGGAGACAAGAAATTAGTCAGAAACAGTGCATATGACAATAAAAAAAAATGAAGAGGTGCTTTCTAGATATTATAAACCACTCCATTTGCACTGAATTGGCAATAAACAAATTTATATGTATCTCTTCTCCATTTGTTATTCTAAATCTTCAATAAATAGCTATATTTCATATGGGCCTATGAATTCTGTAAAAGAGATCGGCCAGAAAAAAAAAAGAGGTCTGTGCCCCTCACACCCCAGGAGTGGCTCCAGTCGGCCTTTTTTTTTTTTTTTTTTTTTTTTTTTTTTTTTTTTTCTTTATTTTCATTCCCACTGCCTCTCCCTCAGCCCCTTGCGGCTCTTTTCCTAACTGGGTGAATGTTATCCTTTCTGCCCCTTGTCATCGTCCTTGAGCACATAGGCCTAATTCCTCTGAGTGTTTTGGAATTACTCTTTTACTTTAAATATTCAGTGACTCTCCAGTGTTCACTGATGAAGTACGGGTCACTGTTTCTACCTTTCTAATCTACCTACAAACCACCTTTCCAACCCATCTCTCAGTATGTAGTGTTACCACACACTAAGTCTATAGCAAAACTGATCTTCTGGCTGTTTTTCAACATGTCCATCCCTTTCTCATCTCTTCACATTTGCTTTTAATATTCCTGCCCCATTTCTGTCTCCCCCATTTATCTCTATTAAAATTTTACCCAATCTTGAAGACCCCAAGTGACTCCATTTCTCCAAGACTTAAGTCAGATGTCTCCTTCTTTTCGTTTCCATGCTTATT
Source organism: Galeopterus variegatus (assembly GCF_000696425.1). Classification (NCBI taxonomy): domain Eukaryota; kingdom Metazoa; phylum Chordata; class Mammalia; order Dermoptera; family Cynocephalidae; genus Galeopterus; species Galeopterus variegatus. The sequence continues at coordinate 124,631 of NW_007730244.1, read as the reverse complement.
TAATCTTTTGCAGGATTTTGTTTGTTTGTTTTTTTGTTCTTTAGAAGCTGACTTAAATGACATGAAGACCAAGGGATCTGGCCAGGGTTAGGGTTCAAATTAGTCAAATAGCTGTTCATATCGACAGAAACATATTTCTACTGCTGCCAACTGTTGGCACTCAGATGATTAATTTAATTAAAGAGAATCACAGACATTAAAGAGAGTATGAAGTTATGCTCTTAGGAGAAGCTGGTAACAGGAAAAAGCTTGCATTTCTCAATATGAAAAGCCTAAATCCTATATTGAACAAAAACTAAGAATAAAAACAGTCTAAATCAAGATGGTCTAGAAATCTTATTAAACACCATGCCCCCACAAAAAAACATTTTTTTTCTTTTGGAAAAGAATTGAGTCAGAAGAAAGCAGATTTCTATTTACTGCCTTTGTTGTCCGCAAAGAGCAAACCCTGCCAAAACTACAGCAGTCATGCAGATCTTAACATCTGCAATCTCTAACAGGTTTCAGATTTCCAAAAAAGACTTGAAAATCACATGTCAGCAAACTAAAAGGGTAAGAGGAAATGCTGATAGGGACAAGTGAGTTTTACGTGCTCTTGAAATTCTAGGAAAAAACATATGCAAAACGCTACTCAGAAAGCCTATAATCTTTCATTTTCTCCTTATGACCTTGATTAAGCTCATCATGTCTTTCAGAGGCTTGAGCAAAGAAAATAAGCTGGAAAATCAGTACAGCAAATGGCAAACATGCCATGGGTGTGGATTAGACTGGGAACCAGAGTCAGTGAGAACATGGTATTTGGATAACACTGTCCCTGAATTGGCAAACTTAAATCTGTTGCATTTTGAGTCTTGAAACACTTTGGAACACAGATGTGGCTATAAAGGCACATTTATAATTAGAACAGGCAGTTTGGTGATGAAAGTTCAGATACCTCTGATTTAATCCAGGTCCAACCCACACCTATCACAGATGAGGAAAAGAAGTCTCCAGAATAGTAAAGTTGACAGCTTCACTGGCAGCAGGACCACAACTAGAATCTAGGTCCCCTGACTCCTAGTGCTCTGTCTGCTACTTCATATTGCCTCTCCTTTTTAATTCCTTTCCAGTCAGCTTAATAAGTACCAGTATAGCCTAAAGGCCTGTGTATGTATTATAGTATTATATTACTGTCAGGGAAGAACAACTAGAAAATAGATTGAAGATGTGTTTACACTTCTACGGAGAAGGAACCCAACTTGGTGGTTTCAGGAAGTGCTTACACCAATGATCAATCAGACAGTGTGTGACAGTATTCTTAGGGGCTGGCGTGCCATTCGGCCATCACACTTAGCCCAACTGGCTTTGAGAACAGCTGGCTTTGAGTATATGCATATATCCATATATTATTACACATAATCTATGACTAATAAAAAGGGTATCTGCTTTATTTCGTTTTATTTGTGAGGGTCAGGATCTGGTATTTCCCAAAATTGGCAGTGGTTTGGGGGTCTAGAAATAAAAGACTCTCACTACTCAGCCAAATATCTTCATGGGACATCGACCAAGGGCCACAGACAGAACAGGGAAATGTAGGTTAGATTGTGATCTGCCAGGAAATTTGAGTTCTTCAGTTACACATATGCACAGGGTCTTAAAAAAATTATTAAGAAGATAATTTAACATTGTATTTGTTTGAAATAACTTTGGAATTGATCTACAACAGAAACCTTTGCAGACCTACGCAAGCACACTACTTGCATGAACTAGACTTTCTTCTAAAAAACAAGGGAATGTTTGTTCAGTTGAGTATAAACTTCAAAGTTTTCAAAAACTATTCCCCCAGGCAGTTTAGTTTCTAACTCTGAAGCGGTATTCAAGTGAAGGTGTAAAACGGGGAACACAAGGATGTTTCTTCCCTGCTAACATGGCCCTTGGAGTCCGGCATCAGATCCGTACAACGGCAAGCTCACTCCTAGCAGGGCCAGCCATGGAGCAGAGTGCTTTGTTATGTGGACAGACCG
>NW_007730244.1:121234-121807 GCF_000696425.1 Galeopterus variegatus | reverse complement strand
AAGGTTTAAGGAAAACAAAAAGAATAAAAAGCCTGTGAAAATAGTGGATGGCATATGATTATTACATGTTACTGGAAAACAAGTAACGCTGTGAGAACATAGTAATGACCAGGAACATACAGAAACCTCTCCAAAGGAACATAAAATATATGAGATATCATCAAAGTGAGATAATGCCAATCCATAGTTCCAATTTATGCATAATACGGTGCTTCATAATTTCTCATTTTTTAAAACTATGAAGTCTCATTTCCTTTTCTTTTGTGTGACTGTGAAGCAGTCCAGAATCAAGATGACAAGCTGTGTGAAAGTGGGTTGTCATAGAAATGAACCAGGCATTGCACAGCCTGGGATTGTCCTACACCACCTCAGAATCTTCAGCCCTTCTAGTGATTTTAGGATGTGGGGAAGAGGGATGTGGAATATTTAGACTGACCATTGGGCATAGATATTATGAAACTGGTTAGTTGACACAACTGCCCACTAGTCATTCTTTTAAATTATATAACAGATATAAAGTATAAATATTTTTCATAGCTATTGTTATTAGTCGGGATTCTCCAGAGAAACAGA
>NW_007730244.1:119079-120667 GCF_000696425.1 Galeopterus variegatus | reverse complement strand
TATAAAGTATAAATATTTTTCATAGCTATTGTTATTAGTCGGGATTCTCCAGAGAAACAGAACCAATAGGATATAAAGAGATACTTCAAAAAGTTAGTGATAAAATAGAATGATAAGATAATACAAATCTTGCCATAAACTTTTGAAGTACCCTCATGTATAAAGAAATTGATTATAAAGAACTGGATCATGTGATTCTGAAGGCTAAGTCCCAAGGTTTGTAGTTAGCAAGCTGAAGACCCAGAGAGCCAACGATGTAGTTCCAGTCTGAGTTTGAAGCCTGAGAACCAGGAGAGCTGTTGGTGTAAGTTGTAGCTTGAGTCATAGTTTGAAGGCAGAAGAAGACTGAAGTCCTAGTTCAAAGACAGCCAGACATAGAGTGCATGAATTCTCTCTTATTCAGCCTTTTATTCTATTCAGGCCTTCAATGGATTGGATAGAGCCTACCAACAATGGAGAAGGCAATCTTTTTACCCAATCTATCAATTTCATCCTGAAAGTCCCCACAGATGCAACCAGAATAATATTTAACTGTGGATCTGGGCACTCCATTGCTCTATCAGGGTGACACATAAATTTAACTATTATTGCTAGTCTCTTGCTTTGTATGTACCTCATGCTTTAGAGATTATAAAATGCTTTCATAAACATTGTCTGTTTTGTTCCTCACTACAAACCTGTGGGCTAGGTAAAACATATCGTTATTGTGATCAAAGGACGTTACTGCGGTCATAAGTAATTATTAAAACACTGAGTGATCTTCATGTTTTTTATGAAAATGAAGCATAGAGAGATTACATAAGGTGAATAACATGCAATTTGTATTAGTTCTTCCACTCTTAGTCTTAGGGTCTATGGCTACATTTCACACTTTTTTTTCAAAGACTTAACAGCTACAACAACATCCAAAGCTCTAAAAGATGCATACTCTGACGTACAAAGTAAAAATGTCCTTGGCCAAATTTGATCTGTATTAATGTACATAGTGCACCTCTAGTAGGCTTAGCACATTAGGATAAGTGTAACTTGGACTCAGTGGTGGTAGAGGTTAAAGTGGGCAAAAAATAAATAGAATAAGTATGGCAGTATAATTAATAACCACAGAACTATAAGAACTCCCCCTGCTCAAAGACTTCTTCCCCACTAATGACTCAGATTTGTCAGAGATTTCCTTTTTTTGTTACTTTTCCAAGACAGCATTTCCTCCCCCCAAGTAAAATATTCCTGGGACATGTAGCACATCAAATTTATTATTATTATTGTTATTAAAACATAATTGATTATACATATTTGTGGGGTACAGAGTTAAATATTTGTATATTGAACATTAAGTTTATCAGATGTTTTCATTTGGTGACCAGGAACATCAGAGCCCTTTAGCTTTCTAGTGATGGCAGAGTACTAAAAGACAGGCAAAGAGCATAGCAAAAGGAAAAGAATGCTGAACTGGACAGACTTTTTAATTGTCTTGATATTATGAATACAGAGTAACCATCAAGACAAGAATGTTGGGCCGGCCCGGTGGCACACTGGAGAGTGCGCCGCTTGGGAGTGCAGCGGCGCTCCTGCTGAGGGTTCGGATCCCATG
>NW_007730244.1:109182-118499 GCF_000696425.1 Galeopterus variegatus | reverse complement strand
CGCAACACCGAGGGTTGCGATCCCATTGCTGGTCCCCGGTACGGGCACGACACCAAGGGTTACGATCCCGTTACCGGTCAGTAAAAAAAGACAAAAAGGAAAAAAAAAAAAAAAGACAAGAATGTTAACTCATGTAATGTTAATTCATGTAACTTCTTTCTTCATCCTGTGAGAGTTCAGTGGAGGCACAGCATTCTTAGGGACAAGGTCTAAAGTTAGCATGTAAGGCAAAAATCACATACAGGCAAGATCACTCTTGAAAACCTTAAATTACCCTTAAAGTGTGCTGTACAGGGCTTATAACCCTGTTCAACAATTTGTATAGATAAATATACAATATATCACATGTAATAAAAATGCACATGAAAAATTTTGAAAACATAGTTTAATCCCATAGATACATAAATACATGTTTTGAAAGACTAGAATCACACTTAGCATGGCACAGTGCTCAGACTATGAGGGACATATTAACTGTGGCCAACCGAGGGTCTCAGGTCCCATCTTTTCTCATTCCAAAGCCTCCACACATTTAGCGGAATGGCAGGCTGAGTTGCTAATTTTTTACTTTTAATTTTTTAATTTTAAATTTTGACAATTTCAGACACTGAAAAAGTTTACAAGGACAGCACAAAATTCCTTGATGTTAACATTTTAACCACATTTACTTTATTCTTTACTGTTTCTCTAACGTATTTTTGCAGTATATTTTTAAAAATTGTGTTTCCCTCATTTGTGCATGTATTATTAAATTTACATATTTTAAATGTATAAATGATACAACCTCACTCTACATCGCAGAAAAATTATGAGAGCGATTTAATCAGCATTGCTGGTGTGCATTAGGAGCTGATAAAAAATGGATAAGTAAGAGCTAAGTGAAATAAAAATGTCCAACATGTTGACCTGGCTGAGCAAAATGAATCTTAGCAACTGTGAAGAATAAAAAGCAGGCACTTCACTGTTGGTAAGGAGGCTGTTGGGAGTGAATTATGAAAATCGTTACTAAACCATCATAAAGTCTGCCTTTTTGCAATTTGCATCACTAATGTGCTATTACACTCTCATGGTTTTTTTTTTAACATACAGATGTAAATGACATGTATGATCTCATGAATAATTCAAAAATCCACTGCGAGTTTTCACCTCTGGTTTCTATTGTTCCTCAGCAGAAGAGGATGGCTTTCAGTTACTGTCAGAGCTGGTAGAATTGTCACCGTGCAATATTAGTTATTAACATTATTGCAAGTGATTATTGTGATTACAAGTGATTATTCTTACAAGTGATTATTACGATCCTGCATTATCTGGTCTTCAAACATCAAGGCACGACTCATGCATTTCAAAACACAACTCACTGCATCTTAATGTCTGTTAGCCAGTGGGGCTGGTTAGCAAGTTACTACTACCTGATGGAGAACTTGGCTATCTTTGTGCTGTTGTACAGGCTTAACATATAAATTACACTTTCTTAAACAATTTGATGCAAATCTTAGGCAATGCTAAAACACTTCTGAGAGCATTATAAGGAATATCCAAAGAAGAATGAGCCCCAATGAATAAGTCAAGCCAATGGAAGTCTTTCGCTCCTTTAGAAATAACAGTTTGTCAGCAGGTTGCCTTAGGGTTTTAATGATTTACTCCCAAATATGAGTATATATAACTAATCTCCAGGACTTCCTTTGTTTATAGAACACATCATTTTATTTCAATTAGCACATCTTACCCCTGTCACCCCCTCCCCAGATTTTTTTAAAACATAAAATGGTCAGTGGTTGGTCCGTATCTCAGAGAAGCTAGCCTTTCAAATGAGTGCCTGGGGGATGCTGAGAACAGCAGCTGCTTGCTCTTATCTATTACCTAACGTGATTTACTGGGGGCAAGAATTTAACAGAAGTCATGCCATTTAATCCACACAATATTTGCAGAGACTGGTGCTATTAGCTGCATGTTATCTACCAGAAAAATGCAACTCAGGGATATCGAGTAACCTGCCAAATTCACACAGGTGGGTAAATGGAGGAGCGGGGGTGGCTGTCATGGTTAAGGTCATGGGATCTGAGTCAGACAGACAGGTTCAAATCCTCTCCCCTGGCTCTGTCACTTATTGGCTGTGTCTCCCAAGGCAAGTTATTAATAAGCTTTATGTTTCTTATTTCTAAAATGGGAATATAATTATACTTTTCTCTCAAAGGATTGTTTTGAGTTGTAACTCAGACATTTCACATAACTGCTTATCTCAGTGCCTGATCCTACTAAATGTTTAATTGCTTTATTTTGTTGCAGAACTGGGGTTTGTCAAACCCGAAAGCCTACACTGCCTTAGTTTTGTCTTCTGGAAAATTGTTATCTGCATAACAATTTGGCTCTCCTCTCTTGCCAAATCATAAGAGTATTATGGGGCTGTTGAAATAATCCATTACAAATGCATTTGCATGTGCATCTCTACAATTGCTCTCTATTTGATTCTTGTATGTCTTGAATCTCCAGATACAAGGTAAGCTTCTGAAAAGCAGAGTCATATTTTCACTTCTTCTGGACCTCATGTTTCTAATTTAGATTTCTGAAACCATAAAGTGCTCAATAAACCTAATACAGTAACTCTTAGAATCTTAGAATTTGTCAGCAGCACTTTCACTCAAATTAGAAACTGTTTTTGTTTCATGTTTATTATTTTTGATGGAAAGTTGTATAATCCATTTTGTCTTATGAGAATAAGGGTATTATTCAGATCCAAGAAGGCTACAAGAGTCCAGCAATCACACTTTTATGATATTATAAATCTCCCCCTTTCACATGTCTTGAATATTGTTCACAGCAACAGAAATCATTTTAAAGGGGCATGTTACCATTTTTAATACCCACAGGTGTTTCATTCTTAAACCCCTTTCTTGCCCACATTAATTGCTACCCTTATCCAGTACTGAAGTAAATGCATATTAATTTTTAGTGTTGTTTATTTTATTTCTGCAGGTGCGTATTAATTTTGGAGTCCAGTTAAGCCTGTCTAGACCTAAAATGCCACCAGATCTCTTAAGCACACATTTATTTTTTATTGTTTTTGTTACATTCTTTATGATCAAAATTAATGAATGTAGTTTTTATAAAGCTTATTACTTACTTACCCTGAAGACTGAATTTGAACATGTCGTTCTGGTCCACTGAGTAAATGGAGATCTAATTACAGATATTTAATTGCCTATTATGCACTTGATGGACTGGAACTGAATGAGCCCTTCTTCCCCATTTTCCATCTTTAAATCCATTACGCGAACTCATCGAGGGCTAGCTGCCCGTGAATCATCACTGCGGGGGTTTGGTGTAAAATGTGTGTATGTTTGAACAATAATATAGGGGCAGTCCCTAACTTTCCCAAATTATATGAAGGAAGAACATTTTATTTGAAAACAAAAAACAATGTTAACCTTAGGAGAAATGAATGCATGAGCTAGAGAGAAAGATAACTTTCATTTTTGAGAAAGCATAACTGGAGTTTTGAAATCAGAGAGCCCACTGAAAGACTGAAGTGAAATATATAATAAAATAAAATTATAATATGTAGTTACATCTATTTTTGTAAAAAGTCAAATACAGAATGGGGCATGATGGAATAGAGGAACTTTAGTACACTAGAACATAGTAATGAACCGTAACAGTGATTGATTGAAGTTCAGTTACAGTTCCCTTTCACATCACTATTTTTTGATGCAGTGTTATGAAAAAAAACTGTTTTCATATAGACTTACTAAAATAAATTTTAGTCAAAAATTTTTTTCCACTAGAAACATGTTTTTCTTGCAGTATAAAATAAACTTAAAATGTTTACATGATCTTGTCGGTCGACCACTGTTTTGATCTGAAAATTATGTGATTAAATTTTCACTTCAAATGAGAACAGGTGTTTTATATTTGGACCTAGAATTTGGGTACTGTTCATATTGGTTTGAGAGCAGGAAGTTTAAAAAAAACTGGTTTTAGTAAAACTTTCCCAATGAATATGACTCCCAATGTTACACCAAACATACTGTAAATTCACAAATAATTTTTATTTTAAGTGTTCCTTGAATAATGTTGTGGTCTTTTTTCACAGTCCAGGATGTGAATAGGCTTTGCAGAGGTTTCCTTTATTAGGAGGGTGGGCTCCTTCCCTCACACTGCATCCCTGCTATATCCAAGAATCCCTCAGGATGCAAACGCAGGATTACAAAGGGCCACCTTGCCTTGGTGCTCAGCTAGGTCACTGAACCCATGAGGCTGGTGAATGCCACCATCATCTCTAAAGATAGTTGTTCCAGAAGGAGCTGCTAAAGCAAATCTCAGGTCAGACCCAAATAATCACAGAGTTGTCCTCCTTTCACCACTGTAAGCACTCAGCTTTGAAGAGCGTGACTGCTTCCCGCTAACTGCTAACCCTAGGGCTAGGCTTTCTGTCCCAGTGGTGGCCACTGAGGCTGGTGTAAATTCCTCTCTTGGGGGCAGTGGTTCAAGAAGATGCCACCAGCCCAGGGTTATGGCATAACATTTTTTTATTTAATTACACAACCACTCTCTCAACATACAAGCTGGTTCCCTCTTGGATGCTGGAGCATGTTCTAGGGTCCAGGAATTCATAAATTTGGAACTTCCATTCCACTTTGACTCCCCTACTGGGTTCATGGTCAACCTTGCCCTTCTCTGCCACTTGTCCTTTGTCAGGGGCATCTCATTTCACCCTGTTAGGTTTCAATAATATTGATCTTTTGAAATTTTATGGAAATTTACTAACTTCGGCCCACCAACCTTCAAGATCTCTATCCAGCACCTACAGAATATCAGTTCTGCCTCCCTGGATTACCCTCTACAAATATTTTCATTGAAGCAATTATTTTCATAGAATATTCTGTATTTCATGAACATTTCCATTTATGAAATATGGTATTTTTCGTTTGGGATAATGACCAAGATTCAATTTAAACTTACCTGATTGAATAGTAATTTAGTAGAAATGATCTTCCTTTTTATAAAAAGTACTACCATTTTGAAAAATCTTACTTTGCTGCATTAAAGAAAATTTTGTAATTATTTTCTGAAAAAATAAAAAACACTCATGAAATATATTTAATCATATTAATTATTACTATTTCTTTTCTTTCTCACTTGTTATGAGAGTGACAAGAAATACAAATAGTATTCACAAAATCGAACACATTTATGTTTTTTTGACGTTTGATAATTCGGATATATGTGATAACCTTTTTAAAACACTCATGAAATATATTTAATCATATTAATTATTACTATTTCTTTTCTTTCTCACTTGATATGAGAATGACAAGAAATACAAATAGTATTCACAAAATCGAACACATTTATGTTTTTTTGACCTTTGATAATTCGGATATATGTGATAACCTTTTAAAAATAGCTCTGCATTATGCATAGTCAACTGACCACAAGCCCAAAATCAGTTAATGGTCTTCACAGACCTAGTTTGGGGTGTAAAGGAACTGTAGACATAAGGGTATGGAAAGAGGCTTTCTAACTGTCATGGGCTAGAGGGGACAGATTTGCAGTACGTGATTGAGGCTAAACACTTTCTTTCCTGTACTACCCTAAAAGCTAGGTGGAAGGCTATTTGAACAAGCTGTTTGAATATAAGACATAAGATACCCCTGACTGTCACAAAAAAATTCAACAGTATTTTCTGAGAGTAAGAAACAGAAACACATCTCCAGTTTGGTCTTTAACCCACCCACGAAGAGCTTCATGGCAGTGATTACAGCATATGATGGATAGTCAATGGCTGAAAGGGCCTGGGATTTTCCCGGTCCATTGGGGTAAAGGTCAGTTATCAGGAAATATAGGCGATGTCAATATCCAAAACAGAACTTTTTATTAAACTAAAACAGATTAAAAATGTATATGCTTTTTTCCTCTTGAATAATACATTTGTAAAGAATTATTTGCAGACCCCTTGAAGGAAGGGAACATCAAGCATTCCATTGCCTCAGGGATTATTTTGAAAGATTAGTTTAGTCAGTTTGTTGGAGGTGTCAGCAGGGGAAGGAGGTTGACTTTCACTATCTCTGGTCCTTCTTGGTGGACATGTCATCACGGACTCAGAATAGTGGAAGTGATTTTCACCTCATATTTCTTCGACTCTTTGCAGTTGGATCCAATTTTAGCTGATTACTCTCAGCTCCCTGACAGCCCAAGCAGTTTAAACATCAAAGTCACAGCCATCCAAATGAAAGCCCATCATTTTCAACTAGGAAGGGGCCCTAGTAATTGTATAGTCCAATGCCTTTATTTTAGAACTGAGACCTATAGAAGTTGCCCCCAAAAAACACAAATTCCACACTCTTGCAAGTATCTGTAGCAATACATTAGATTCTTTTGTCTTGTGAGTTTATCATACAAAAAAGTGCATGAACATATGACCCTTCACAGATTAATTGCCATATGATAAAGCTGCCCAGGTCCAAAAATCAAATATTTTAAGCTTGTAAAAGCCCTTGGAGAGTTCCAGTCAAGATGGCAGAATAGACAGTCCCCAGCATCACTCTCTCCCCCAAATCAACCAATTTACAACTATAAAAAAGCAATGAGAGCCAAGATGGGGCCACTAACGCTCAGGAGAAGAGGAGGAGAGACCTACAGAGTGCATGAAGGTGGAAGAAGTCACAACGAGAGAAAGAAAAAACTGCTCCGGTTGTTTCAAATCCCGGCAGCTTCCAGGCTGGAGCTGGTGAGCCCAAGGAGCACGAGTTGGCAAAAGCCACAGCTGTGCCCTTCATATGAAGTTGCTTTGAGGTGGCAGGGGAGAGGAGGGCCTTGGTGGCCCCCAGGCCAGCAGGACCACTAACAGGGTTCCTGTGGACCCCCACAGGAGCGAGGAGCCACAGCAACAGAAAAAAGGAGCCACTCAGAGGCTAGTGAGTCATTACAAGGGAACTGCTCTAGGCCCATCCCATGGGAAGTGTTTGTAGCATGGGTAGTGGGGGAGACGGGTCACTGGGTGAACACAGTGGCACAGCATGTACAGCTGATCTACCCCCCAATCAGCACAGGACCACTCTGTGTAGACTGGTCAGGAATATAGAACTGCAGGGGGTGCAATCTGCTGAAAAGACTCAGGTCCAGACCAGAGTTTCTACACAACTCAGGTGTACTGGAGACCCAGAAGTACCTACAAGGTCAACCAATAAAACCTGAGCTGCACGAAAGCCTTACCCAGGTAATCAGCAGCAAAGCAGCAATTTAGCTCAACCACAGGGCTCAAGTACTGGTCCCATATGAAGTTCCCCCATTTTAGAAGTAAGCAAAGGATGACAAATTAGCTCCAGTGTAGAGTTTAAGTAGAGGGAACAGCAAATAATCCAACACAGAACCGAAAGAAAAAACAAAATACCCACAGACCAGAGACAAAGTTTGATATTAACTAGTAAAGGTATCACCTCACCAAACAACACCTATAAAACCTAGAAGGACCGGAAGCCCCCTGGTCCCCAAGCCAGAGAGGGGAGAGGGCTGGGGACCTCAGCCATGCCCCCCAACATCTGCACTCAGCACAGCAATGACCACCGAGCAACTGCAGGAAGTGCCCCAGGCTCCCAAGCTGGAACGGTGGGGGGCCAAGGGCCTCGGCCACACACCCCCTCCTTCACCTTCCTCCCACCCTATTTTCTTTCCCTTTCCCCCTCCCCCTCCCACCCAACTCCTCCGCAACAACTTAGAAGGTAAAAAACAGATGGAACCAGGGACCAACCCCTCCTCCCACAATGAGGCAAGGAGCACGCCAAAATCACCACTTCTCCGTGGGTGGCCAACCACAGCCACCACAATAGCCACAGCTGCCACAACCACCATGCAGATGATTTGTCAGTCTTTCAAGTGCATTAGCACAAGGAGAATTACCAGTGGAGACCAAGGAAAAGAAGAGGATGTCTCTTTCTACAAAGCCCATTCCAGAGTGATAGAAGAAGCTCTATGATAGTAGTGGGGGACCTGAACACACCTTTCTCAGCAGTGCACAGATCATCTAGGCAACAAATCAACAGAGTAACCATTACTCTTCAGAAGGAGAGAAGAAATCTAGGGTAATCAGAGGTGGGAGGGTGGGGTGGGGAGAGACTGGATAAGGCATATAAAGAAAAAGTATGATTTATAATAATAAATGTGCTAATAATATTGATTTGATCAACATGCATTAACATTGAACCCCAAAAATATGTATAATCAATTATGATTCAATAAAAAAAAAAAAAGCCTGTTGCAGGACTCTCCCTCATTACAAGCTCCTGCCTCCAAAAAAGTAACCTCTATCCTTAATGTGGTGTTAATTAGTACTTGGATGTTTTTAATGTATAGGTTTAGCAGTTATGTATGTATACATTGGGTTTAACTTGACCAGTGCAATCTTTGTATTTTTCTCTTCTCATCTCCTATAAGAGGTGTTATGTTCTTTCTCTAGTCACTCTCACATTCCTGGTACAGAAACCCTTTGTTTAATCTTTTCATGGTGCATATTTAATCACCAGTTTAATCAAAGCTTGTCATTATTTCTACCATAGCAATGCATGTTCATTTCTTGTGACTTCTCTGCTTGCTCTTCTATTTATTGCTTCAGTTTTCAGTACATGCCATCATTCTCTAACATCCTGAAAAGAAAGCAGAAATTCAGAATCATGTTAGGGTAGGAGAAATGGCAGGGTACCTCACTTGCTGTTTCTAGGAGACAATGACTGGAGGCTGCAGTTCCACATCTGGTGAGCTCAGAGCTCTGATCTCCAAAAGGCTGCAGGTCAGCTTCTCTTATTTCTCCATGAACCTGCTGAATCCTTCCACTACCACAACCCCACCCCAGGAAAAATCCTACTGGAAAATAGAATACATAGAACAAAATCTAAGAACTACTTGTACTTGTTAGAAAAGACCTATGATTTTACCCAGCTCAGAACATTACAACATTGGTCCATTAAGGAAAATGACTATGTGGCCATCTCAAATTGTTTTGAAGACCATTTACTAATCTGGGGGAAATGCTCATATTACGGTAAATGAAAAAGCGGAACTCCGAACTCTATCTAGAGCATAATTTCAATTTGGTCAAATAAATGCATGAGGAAGATAGGGTGGAAGAAAATGCTCCAAAATATTAACAACGTTTATTTCGGGATTATTTTTATTTTCCTCTTTACATTTTTCTGTATGTACGAGATTTACTTTAAGAAACATGTTACTTTCATAACTGGAAAAAAAAATGTTTTTCCTGTTAAAAAAAAAAGAAAAAGAAAAGAAATGTCTGTATCAGATAGTTTTCTGCCTTTTCTCTGACA
>NW_007730244.1:105939-108624 GCF_000696425.1 Galeopterus variegatus | reverse complement strand
ATGTTTTTCCTGTTTAAAAAAAAAAAAAAGAAAAAGAAAAGAAATGTCTGTATCAGATAGTTTTCTGCCTTTTCTCTGACACAAAAAGGCCCCGAGAGAGTTGCACACCCTCAGATTTTGTCTCAGGGTCAGAGCCCTGGTATATGTCAGTGCCCACAGCTCACCCAGCAAGACCTAGGGGCTTAGCCTCGCTGCATAAGGTGCTCCAGCAGTCCGAGCTCTCAGCCTGGAGGGGATTTTTGTTTTGATGACAGACATTTGAACTGGCACTCCTTGCCCTTTCGTTCTTATTCCCCAGACGTCTTGATCTTGGGCGCTTTCCAGTCCTGCTCACCGCCTGGACTTTTTCAGTGTGACTTGTGAGTCGTGTTTCCCTGACAAGAGAGGAGGCCTCGGAGGAGAAGAGTCCTGCCTGACCTTATTATTCTCTCGTGCCAGAGCCACGCCCTCATGACTGTGAGGGACATGCGGGGCACCAGGGCACTGAGGCGACGCTGAGAGAGGACGTCCTTTATGTCTCTATACCCCCTCTGAGCTTATGCATCCCCCTACGCCCTCCCGGGACTGCTAAGCAGTCGCCACCACCAGGAAGCAAATAGGATCCCGGGGTCTCTGTGAAAGTGGGAGCTGGGGTTGCAACGTTAATTGCAGTTTTCATCAGGATAAAGATATCCAGATGTTAGAGAGAATTAAGTTATTTCCATGCCGTGGAACAGATGACTGAGCTAAAAGAAACATTTATTCTGTGAGGGAAGAAAATGAATACACCTGCACTATCTTCTGTCTACTCTCATGTTTCTTAAATTAAATTAAACTATCAAACGAGTCATACTCACTCAAGGAGCAAGTAGAATACTGTACTCAAGAGTTTTTGACGTACATTTCTTAATGAGGAAAGAACAAGAATACATTTGTGTGATATTTATGGATGCTGTAAGCCTTGCAAGGGTTTTGTACAAAACTTCATATTTCTGAACCTATCATATAAATGGGCTGACTCCATTCTGTACATTTCATCTATAGAACATTTGTGAGATGTTATATGTGAAAGCAATTTCAGGTGTGACTTGTCTTATTACTTTATTGTAATACCTTATAAAATTAATGACTAAATCAGTGAATTTTGGAGTTGGGTCTCAATGTTTGAGATCATGTAGATTATTTTACATATACGTGTATATATGTATATAAAACAACAACACCAGGGTCCAGAAATAAATATACATATGTAATGTGTATGTGTACATGAGTTGAAAGCTAAATTCAAGTTAATAGATTTTTTCTCAATTTTTAAATGACACAATTTCAGCACTGTTGATTGACTAGTTGATAGCTTTTAGCCATGATGAAAAATTAATATTCACCTAAAGAAGTAGAAGAGACTAAAAGAATTACCTATCATGAGAGAGGAAATCATGGCTTGGCATACCAAGGAAATAACATATTTTTATTGACGAAGGAAATAACATATTTTTATTGCCACCAGTTACACAGTATAATTTTTAGCAGCGTTCTCATCCCAGGTCACAGAAATCACTATCGCACTCTAAATAACGAAAAGCATGGATTAAAAAAGACAGAGGGAGGGATGAAGTTTGGGCCAAGTGTACAGAGAAGAGGTTCAAATATCTTATAAAGTATCAGACCAAACTAAAATCTTTCAAAATTTGGAAAGGTTTATTTTTGGCAAAGTCTACCTTCCTGTTCACAAGAGTGATGGCTTCAGATTATTTTTTGAACATCAAACAGGCTTTTTTCAGTGCCTCATTTTGATGAGTTCTGATGGGTAATCAGAAATACATGGATTAACTCTGCTTTCAAATAAACATGGGTTTAGCAATTAAAGAGAAGAAAGCTTGGCACAGTGTGTCCTGAGTCCTGCCAAACTCCAAACATGGGACTAGTCAGTTCAGTGTATTTGTTGAGAACATGTGGTTGAAGTAGGCCTCCTCCATTATTATCTTAGCAGGTCACCCTGCTTTGCTCAGCCCCACCCTGGAGGTCGGGGACTGGGGGGACTATGAGCTAGTCCTCTCTGCACGCTCTTTGCCTTCAGCAGGCCACTCATTAGCCCGGGTCCTACAGTGATTGGTGGTGTTGAGAATACAACCCCCAGGCTAGTTTCCACGGATCTGCAGGAACTGCTCTCTTGCCTTCCCTGAAGCTTCTCTCCGATGGAGCTCTTTGGGATAACAAAACATGTTTTTTCTCCCTGTGCTATTTTATTCTATTGAGTTTCTAGCTTCTTAGTTTATATGGCCAGAAAACCAACTTACAAGAAGGTGACACCAGATAGATGGTTCTTTACTGAGTGCCATGCTGTGAATCTGCAGGCATCCCTTGGGAGATGTGCATTTCCTAACAGCTTCATGCTGGGCTGAACGCAGAAGTCACATTGTGCTGTTACAGAGTCTTAAAGACACTGCACAAAATTTTAAATGTGCAGTGCCTCATCTTTTGCTGGAATCTTACAAAGGCGTGAACTTCAGATTTGGTGCATCCCTATTTTACCATTCTGCATCGCTTTCCTAACTCCTCGGATCAACTCTTCCACCTCGTTTTCCTTGGGTGACCATGGCCCTGATGGTATTTCTAGGTGGTCAGTGCCTCAAACAGCCACTGGGCAGCAGGACAAATGTGGATTTCCTCCCCCTCCCCTCTCTCTTTTTTTTTTTTTTTTTTAAA
>NW_007730244.1:103606-105022 GCF_000696425.1 Galeopterus variegatus | reverse complement strand
AAGTGAGCCACGGGCTGGCCCTCCTCCCCCTCTCTCTACTCCTTTCTTCTGTCCTTTTTTCATACAGTTCTCAGAGAGAGCTTTGTGTGGACAAGGACGTCCTGAAATCACACCATATGGGCACTCACCTATGATGTCTTTCAAAAGTCATTACTTTTGACCCATGCAAAGTTATAATTGCTAATTTTCTTAAGACTGTAACAAGAAAATTCATGCTGAGAAAACTGTTGGTGCCAGTGTTATTAGAGACTATTCACTGACACCTATGGGGCATTTACTGAGACTATGCCATCAACTAGCTACCTTTACATGTATTCCTACCAACCTCATTAGATTTTCTTTTCACGCAATAGTACAGTACAGTGGATAAGGGTACAGACTCTGGAACAAGATTTGAATCCCAACTCAGCCACTTTCTACTTGTGTAACTTCAGCATGTTACTAACCTCTCTCAGTTTGCTTACCTATAAACTGGGAACTATAACACACCTATTTCATAAGGTTGTTATGATTATTTAATGAGATGATAGACAAGGGCCTGATAGATGTTAGCTGTTATGGGTATCTGACTATTTAAATTGTGAGGATTTGACTAAAAGTTTTAAAAAATTGTGTCTCAGGCTAGATAGCACTGTTAACTCCCTAATGATATGATCTTTCGAAAGAGAGCAGGATTAGAAAAGGGTTAGCATGTTTAAAGGCCACATTAGATAAGAGACAGAGATGGGAATACTGCTATTCTCAGCACTCTGGGCTGTGGATTTATAGTCTTCAGGAAGAAATCAAATTAACTAGATTGTGCACTGTCAGCAAAAATGTTGATAAAGTAATAAGAATTTAAAAGAAGGAAGATATGGATTTTTCTTAAAGACTGATCTACATTAGCAAAGTAACTGCTTGAGATATGTTTAGATAAGCATTTCCCAAAGTGTTCCCACTACAGAACACCAGTTCTATGAAATGCATTTTGAAAAAAGTGTCCACGACATTTGGAAAATGGTGATTTCCATTATGCCACCTTAGAAATTCATAATGTATCTTAGCTTATTAAAGTATCTGATTAGTACTGCTGTTAAAAAGGAAAAAAGGAAAAAAAAACCTATTTAACTTTAACCCAATATTTCCAAAAGTTATCTGACTATAGATCCCAGGGGAATTTTCTATGGAGCACACTGTGGAACATGATAATATATGCCACCTAAGGAAAAAGCATGCTTTCATTGTGCAAACCAGATATTTTAGAAGACTGGACTGCTTTGAAATCTTGCGGAGTGTTGCCTCAAATTGTATAATTTTGCAAAACTGTTTGGTAGTGTAGCCCTGCTTTTCCTCACCTGAAATTATAGAGCAGCTGAAATTTCTGCTGGTAACCTCCCAATAATTGCACTTCTGTATTTTTAGATTGCTCTGCTTAGC
>NW_007730244.1:100110-103344 GCF_000696425.1 Galeopterus variegatus | reverse complement strand
AATTTCTGCTGGTAACCTCCCAATAATTGCACTTCTGTATTTTTAGATTGCTCTGCTTAGCTGAGCATTCTTTGTCCACCATGCTTCCTTAGTCTTTGAACTAATTTAGAGCAAGGGCTGCATATTCAGAGCTTTACAGATCTGACTAGAGGCTAGTGGGTGGGGATCCACTGGGAATATGAACCAAAGGCCATGATGGGTGTGTCAAAGTGCCAACCCCCAAAGTTAGTGGGAAGAAAGGGCCCTCCCTCCAGTTACCAATAAAGCAGTTGGCGCTCATCCCTAGATGGCAGACTTTGGGAATCCCAGAGGTGATAGACTATTGCATCTATAACATGGAAGAGATGATAAGATTTTCCTCTTTCCAGATCCCTCACAATCAGTGTCAGATGAAAGCAGCAATGAAGACCAAGCCAAACAATTTCTGGGCCCCTCAGAATGTCTGAGTAAAGCATCCTGCTGTTAGACCTATTCTGCAGATTCACAACTGAGTGCACCATCAGTGAGGTACAGGCACAGACCTTGCTTTTCACCCTGTTCAGAGCTAGGGATGATGGATGAGAGAGGGGAAAGACTAGGCCACTTACAAGGGAAGAGGAGCATTTCACAGATACTCAGATGTGCTCCAAGCTATACAGTAACAAGGGAAGCGAGGTCTGGATTTTCCAGGAAGTTCTCGTACTCAGATCCACAGGGATGGTTAACATGGAGACAGGGATCTGGCATCAAGAGCCATGTGAGAAGGGAGAGAACTTGAAATACCCTTAAGACTTTCCCAGCACTGAGCCAGGGAGTTAAACTGATATCACTGGTAGGGATTAAACCATAGAATTAATGATTATCAAAGAGTTTCTGCTTGGTGGCCCATGAAAGACCTGCTAAATTCACGTGTTGCTGATAAAGTATGGTTCACATTCTGCCTTCTACCCTACTTACATGTGTGAGTCTGCCTTCTCCACTCACTGTATGTGCTAAGAGCCAGGACCATACATGCTTTCCTTGTGTAACGCCTACAGCTTTGAGCATGGTACCTTTCGCATAGCAAGTACTCAAGCAGGTACATATGGAATTAAAGTTAAAATGTCAGATGTCTCATTTAGCTTATCGTAGGTGAGGCAGCACAGTCACTAAGAGCATACTGCTGGCATCAGTGTAGCATTAGGCCCTCAAGGGGTTTGGCATTGAGTGAGGTGTAGCAGATGGATTCCCATAGGGCAGGAATGGGATGACAGTCATGCGTGGCTGATGGCGTGAGACAAGCTGTGGAAGAATGTGTTGGGGGTCCTGAATCAAAGCCAGTTTGTGAAATCATTAACCTTGGTTTTGCTGTGGGCTAGATTCTTGTTCTAGAGTTTTATGGGGACAGAGTAGACTCTGAATTCAGACCTGGATTGAATCCCTGCTCTGCTGCATGTGAACTATGTTCAAGGCACTGCAATGGACCCTGGGTCTCGTTTGCTGTGGGCTAGATTCTTGTTCTAGAGTTTTATGGGGACAGAGTAGACTCTGAATTCAGACCTGGTTTGAATCCCTGCTCTGCTGCATGTGAACTATGTTCAAGGCACTGCAATGGACCCTGGGTCTCAGGCACAGTTCTTGCTCCTAAGGAGTTCAGAGTTGAGGACAGAGAAGCAGACAAGTGAATAGCAGAGGCACTAAGAAGGAGAGGTCATCTCTGCTAATATGCACAAGGTAGAATTGGCTTTATAAAATTCAGCTTTTGCTGAAATTAGAAAATTAGTGAGTAATTTAAATGATTGCTGGATGACAAGGACATCATAGCCAGAAGGAATATCATGCACAAAGGCAAAGAAGTAAACCACATCAAGGAGTGTCTGGTGGGGACAGCAGGTAGTTGAGAGGGCAGGGGGCCTGTAGGGGCAGTGGCAAAAGACTGGAAACTAAACAGAGGGAGGTATCATGGAGGTCCTCGCATGCCACCCTAAGGAGAGAGTGGGAGCCACCAACACTTTCAGCTGGGTTTGGAATGATTCTTTGTGCATTTTCAAAAGAACACTTAGCTACAAAAAATTAGAGAGAGCCAAGACTGCAAACCTAGACACAAATACTCATGGAAGTAGTGGGACTGAGTCCTCCCTACTTGAGCTATGGGGTTGGAAGAGGGCCAAGTACATCATCATAATAATGACAATGACAATGAAGATAACAACAACAACCAACAGCTAACACTTACTGAGTTCTTACTTTGTGCCAGTAAACACTCAATAAACACCTACTGAATGAAACTTAGCATTCCACGTGCTAATTCACTTCACCTTCAAAACAGCCCTCAGAGGTAAGTATCATTATTCTCCCCATTATACAGCTGAGAAAAAACAAAGCTCGGAGTGATTTAAGAAACTCATTCAAGTTCACACCTGAGGAGTGATGGAACTTGAATCCTTGCTGTTTCCTTAGAAAAACCATTACTTCAGAGCTGGGCAGCAGAAGGGAACTGGTAAAGAACACTGGAAGGAGGAGACCAAAGCTGTTAGTAAACAAGAGACTTTTCTAAAGAAGGAAAAGCTGACATTATCAAATGTTGCAGACGAGACAGCAAAAGAATTCCTTAATTTGGAAGCTTTATTTACTTTTTTCCAGCATTCTTCCAGTGATATTATTATCTGGACAAGGCAGGTGGCAGTGTGTTGAAGAGTGGTTGGGAGGTAAGTTGGTTCTTTAGACTATTATTTTGGAGGATCTTGGCTATAAAGGATGGCAGAGAAATGGGGGGAAATATGTCATACAGTGAAAACATGATTATGTGATGTGGGAAAGAAAACAGTGGAGATGAAAAGAATGAAATTTTAGGAGAGAGAGCAAAGTCCTGGTTTTGAAAAAGGTGGAAAAGGATAGGACGAATAAAACACGTGGCAGATGGATGACAGCCGGGGGTTTGGGAAATGTTCAGAGGAAGATGGCCAGGACTGGGTAGAGGGACTATAGACTTTTGTGATTTTAAATAAATTTAAACAATAAACTTCTCATGGACTCAATCTGTACCTGTGTGTGTTTGTGTGTTAATATATAATACTTAGTATTATGTGCAGAAACTAAAGGGTTAATAATAAAATTAAGGCAAAGTGGAGGAAAGGATGGGAGAGGACCTGAGGATTTTGGCTGAAGTGATGTTATGGGATCTCTGGGGTAGAAAAGAAAATGCAGCCATGAGGAGGGTTATGAAGAATGAGAAGGGAGGAGGAGGCTTTAAGGTCTCAGATTAAAGAGCAGTTC
>NW_007730244.1:73949-99701 GCF_000696425.1 Galeopterus variegatus | reverse complement strand
AGGGTTATGAAGAATGAGAAGGGAGGAGGAGGCTTTAAGGTCTCAGATTAAAGAGCAGTTCTGTTGGAGCTAAAGGAGTGGGATTGCTGGGGCCTTCAGCTATGCTCAGAGATTTCTAGATGGAGCAACCCCGGGTGGTGATGGGGCCTGGCATGTATACAAGGGAGCAGTGGCTGGGGTGGACTGGAGGTGAGGGTGGCCTGGGGAAGTGAGAAACTGCAGGAGGCTGGCTGGATGAGCCATCTGCATGAGTGTGGAAGCTGTCCAGGAAAACAGCAGGACTTGGAGTGGAGGGGAGAACCATGACCTAGGGACAGTGTGTTCCATGAATGAGGTCTCTGGGGGATGGGGGCCAGGGAGGCATGCAGGTGACAGCAGCAAGGTGAGTGGAATGGCTGGATGGCACAACTTCAGGGAAGAGGGGTCATCTATGAAGGTGAACCATGAAAGGTCTGCAGGTGGTAGGCAGAGCAATAAGCAAACGCTGTAAGCTGACTGTTTCCCCCTTCCAGCTCTTGCTTCAAATCAAATTGGAGAGTGGGTTTAGGACACTCTGACTATATCCGTAAGGACCAGGTTCCTGCAGACAGAGCATAAGTGCTCTACCCCCTGAACCCCCCCCCCACCAGGAGACACACCATTACACGCCTTCGAGAAACACAATAATGCAGGTTTTCTAGTGCAAGTGTCACCAAAGAAAGCTAATATTTTAAGCTATTGTCAGCTATAAACTAAGTCCTGATCAGCTTGTCCACTTGGCTAGAGAACAAGGAACTGAGAAACCACACAAATGATGAATGAGATTTGCCAAAGAGGCACCAACAAGGAAAAGCCAGGTACAGAGCACCCTTCTCTGGTCTGCTCCAGTGATACAATCTGTAATCGTGAAATCTGACCCTGNAAGTGAGCCACGGGCTGGCCCTCCTCCCCCTCTCTCTACTCCTTTCTTCTGTCCTTTTTTCGTACAGTTCTCAGAGAGAGCTTTGTGTGGACAAGGACGTCCTGAAATCACACCATATGGGCACTCATCTATGATGTCTTTCAAAAGTCATTACTTTTGACCCATGCAAAGTTATAATTGCTAATTTTCTTAAGACTGTAACAAGAAAATTCATGCTGAGAAAACTGTTGGTGCCAGTGTTATTAGAGACTATTCACTGACACCTATGGGGCATTTACTGAGACTATGCCATCAACTAGCTACCTTTACATGTATTCCTACCAACCTCATTAGATTTTCTTTTCACGCAATAGAAATGTGATTGTACAGTCTGAAAGGCACAAAATGTCTTCAGGGAAACACCTGGGAGAATTATTAGTAAGGTTTCTGTTCCCTGCCCTGTGCCAATGAAGCAAATGGAAGAGGAGGTTTGGTACATTAAACCATAAAAGAGTCATTAGCACTGTCCTCTAGGCCAGATATTTTTAAAAGATTGCTATGAAGATTTCTGCTAAAGAAGATTATCTTGTGATTGACTTTTTGGCCACTCGAATAATTACTTGAAACATTTCTTTATGGGCATGGTTTTCCTTTGGACTGGCACAGTAAGAATCCTAGAATGTTAGAATCCTCCCATTGCAGATGGTGAGCTGAGGCACACAGAAGTTTGGTGACTTGAAAAAGGTCACTCTGTGAGGGAGCAGAACTGGGGCTAAAACCCAAATCTGTTTGTAACAGCTCCTTAAAACCAGAGGGCCTGCAATTGCTGCAGTCTGTTTTATTCACTCATCAACATATTTAGTGATGAAAGTGTCAAGAGAGAATGTACCAGATTCTTCTTATTGGAAAATTATTTAAATACATACTAGGTGTTACTTCTATCCACAGTCATTATTGAATAATACGGGAAAACCACTTAGAATTTATTATGCTAATTCTGGCTTTATGCTTTCCCATCCTAGAACATAGGTAAGCCATTGGAACCACTGATAACAAACCAGTTTTGCCCCAGTCCAGCCAATCCAACCTGGGGGTAAATTAGATCTGAAGAACTGCAAGATAGCAGTATTTCCCAGCTCAGTTTCCATCTAAAAAAATGTGGAGACTCAATCCTCTTAGATTTCTCCCAATTAGTTCAAGAAATCCCTAGAGCTTGTTTCCATATGCAAACAATCCTCCCGGCCACTAGATGGAGTCTTCCATTTTCTCCAGCACACACTTGAGGATGCTAGTCTGCTGGTACCTCATGGTACCCTTGCTTTCTCAATTTTCATCTTCTCCCATCTATCTGTCATGGTGATATTGAACCCTCCCTTCCCCATCTGATCCTCCATGATGCTGTAGTTCCTCTGGGACTTCTACGCAACTCCAGATATAGATGAGTCAGACTAGTCCAGCTTCGAGGACCTCTCCTGCTTTACATCTTGTGTTGGGTTTCCTGTTCCAGTTAGCATCCTGCTGAAGTGAAGAAAAATTCTCTATCAAAGATCAAGACACAGAGAGGCTTCTTTGTCATGTAGTTAATTTATTTTGATTTGTTATTATTCACAAAACATGTAGTCAATATGACATTATTTGTAATACAATGTATGAGCCATGGAAAAGTATAGCCACTGGTGTGCTGATAAATTATCAGCAACCAGCTCTCTGGAGGGTAAAAACCTGGTTTATAGCATTTATTGACTTACATGCTGTAAATATACCCACCAGTGTCAATTTTAAGCTACCAAAGTAACATCAGTGAAAGTGGACTTGGGAAGAGATCATCAGAACACCATCATATAGTATTTCCACCACACGGATATAATAGTTGCAAATAACCTGAAGGGCATAGATACTAGTAAAATGTAGTAAAATAATTAGGAAGTGATGAAAAATTTGAGTATTTGTTATCTTTGCTTTGAGTATCTTTTATTTAATTGTACGTTCATATAATGTAATTTTTAATAATGGCTGTGTTGAATAAGTGCTCACAAAATTTCTGAAAATTAAACAGTTGGCTCTCACAAGCCAGCATACGCCAGCTCCGGCACTCCACTGGGTGTAATATAATAAGGCAAATCTAATACTTATCTTCCAGAACTGCGTGAGCTAGCATTGCAGGTTGTTGTGAGTGTACATAGAAAACGAAAATGTCTAGTATAATGCCTGGAACATTAGTGCTCAATAAATTCTGAATAAATCCAGAAGGACAGTCTTGGATGGTAGAGGGGCAGTAAAGAATTTGTCAAATATACACGTACTTGGTGCTCTGAAGCAAGTGAGAGCTTTCACTTTAATAATTCTGAGACTGTGTGCATTGTTTTTGTCCCATTCAGGGTAGATCATATCCTGCAGTTAGAGAGGGAGAGGGAGGGAGAGAGAGACCAAATGACATCATTTCACTTATGCTCCTCAAATGGTCCTCATTAAGTTGACAGCACAGACTGTAAAGAGGGATTTTAAAAGCCTGGAAAAGTTGAAGGCAGACCATCTCGTGTTCAGAGGATGAAATGGGGTAAAACATAACATATGTACCAAATAATATAGTCTTTGTTTTACGTAATAATTTATTTTCCTCCCTCCACTTCCTCTACATGGAAGAGATCTAACTCGGGGTCAATTCTCAGTACCCCTGAAAGCTGAAGAAAAAGCAAGACAGATCTGATGGCTTCACTGGCAGGCACACGCTGGGGCCCACTGCCCAGTGGCAGCCTCCCCACTTAAATTACGATGGCTGCCTCAACGGGATGAGGTTTCATGCTTTATGAGGCTGGTAGTATTCAGCATTTAAACCATTAAATTTGCATCTGGGAAAGCCCTGGTCAGGAAAAGGTAAAAAGGTCAAATTTTCATAATGGTTCTCAGAGCCAAAACGGTATCTTTCCTGAGGGGCTGGCTGGAAAACATTCAACTTTTTGTTGTAATAGCGGTCTTACATGATTGAAAATCACTGAGATAAAAAGATCTTTTAACAAGAGTACTTAAACTCATTGACAGATATTTTCCTACTAATTATTGGGACTAGTGGCTAAACATAAGTGTGCTGCTGTGAACAGAATGAATTTTCACATTTAAACTTGTGTGGATCTCTTCCCTTGAGTTTCATCAACACTGACAAATTAATTGCCAAATCTTCAAAAAACTTAGTGCAGTACACAACCAGAAAAGCCAGTTTTCCAAACACCTTTTAGATGGCACTCCAGGATTTAACTATGCTTCCATAATTTTATTAAGCCAATGTAAGCTTATTTGAAGATGAGAAGTTTGCTGCCATAATGGTTCTTAATTTGATTTCTCCCAAATATAGTCAGTTCCACTGTAATGTGACACATGCAGGACGTAATAACTTCGTATAGCATACATTATACGAAGTTATACGAGTGGGTTTAGGACACTCTGACTATATCCGTAAGGACCAGGTTCCTGCAGACAGAGCATAAGTGCTCTACCCCCTGAACCCCCCCCCCACCAGGAGACACACCATTACACGCCTTCGAGAAACACAATAATGCAGGTTTTCTAGTGCAAGTGTCACCAAAGAAAGCTAATATTTTAAGCTATTGTCAGCTATAAACTAAGTCCTGATCAGCTTGTCCACTTGGCTAGAGAACAAGGAACTGAGAAACCACACAAATGATGAATGAGATTTGCCAAAGAGGCACCAACAAGGAAAAGCCAGGTACAAAGCACCTTTCTCTGGTCTGCTCCAGTGATACAATCTGTAATTGTGAAATCTGACCCTAAAGGGTGCTGGCATGGAGCCGTGGGCTACTGAGGGGCTGCATAAATGTCCAGGGAAAAGTCAGAGCACCCTTCTCTGGTCTGCTCCAGTGATACAATCTGTAATCGTGAAATCTGACCCTGAAGGGTGCTGGCATGGAGCCGTGGGCTACTGAGGGGCTGCATAAATGTCCAGGGAAAAGTCAGGGCATTTGCCAAGTAGGTGACAAGAGGTGAAGCCTCAGCCATTCACAATAGTGCCTAAGCCTGTATGATGGATGCTCAGGGCTTCCTAGTTGCAGTACTTTAGGGAAGATATCGTTTCCTTGTAACTATAGTATTCATCTCACTTCTACCCTTTCTCACATCTGCATCTAACTTTGGAAAATAGGACCAAAGAGTCATGTGCACAGATGATGCAGAAATTGTTAGGATGGGGTTAGGAGGGGTTTGTAAGTCCCTGTTTCCTGTGTGTGATATGAGGTTCTAGGCCCACTGCTTCGTTCTCAATCCACTGCTTTCTGTGTGCAGAGATTTCTGGCCCTGCATCCGGGGGCCTCTGTTCAGACACTTAGACAGTGCCATTTGCAGTGAATCCAGAGTGACAGTGTGGCAGCCTAGCACTCCACTAGGGTTCAAGGAACAAACCACTCTCCTCCAGAGGTAAGCCTCTCTAGTCTTCTGTGCTGGTGCGAGGAATCAAGCCCGAGGCCAGTGTTTGCACAGGCGTGAGATGTAGCTCAATTGTTGGGAAACACAAAGAAGCTGGAACCCAGGGGCTCCTGCAGAATAGTCCATCCAGAGAGAGGAGAGAAACTCCTGCTGTCCAAACATTTTATCATCATCCCTGTTCACTTTAGTGGGTTATCTCAAAACAGGAGTAAGTGAGCTGAGAGGCATAGAGCAAATACATAACTTTACAGTGCCTGATTTTCTTGGGTGGCAAAATGCACCGGGCAGTGAAAAGGGCCTCGGGTGGTTTGAAGGGTACCATGAATATTTTGGTCCTAGGTTTTTTCCTAGATGAGTAACTGCTAGATCATAAGGGGAGAACTTTAAGTACCCAAAGTTCAAGCACTTCCTTGCCCTTTCACCTTTTGGAGATTCATCGGTTCATTTTGATTAGGGTCTCCCTCGCCATCTTAGCTTATAAAGCCTTCACATTTTAAAGGGAGTTCTCTCTCCAGCAGTGGATTCACATTCTCACAGGTCTCTCCATTACTGACAAAACAGGCCAAGTTTCAAGTCTCAAGCCAGAAGAGGCAATTGTTATTGCTATTACTGGCAGGAGGGGGAGGGGGGTGTGGGAGAGGGAAATGAAAGGCGAATTAGAGTAGGTGGGCTCGCTCCACTTCTTTTAGGTTCCTCCTAGTCTTGGTAGAATTTGCTTGAGGTTTCTCCATTCGGTAGGCTCATATGTGCATTTGGTCACAATGAAGACGTTTTTCTCTTTCATATTATGTGGAACATTAAAAAATAATAGTCTGGTGATGCACTGGGGAGTCATGCTTTTCCTAGTGTGTGGTTCTTGGCCCAGAGTATATGATGGTTGGAAAAAAATCAACACAAGACTACTCTGTATAATATTATGTCTCTGGTAGAAGGTGGTTTGGAGGGTTTTATGGCACACAGATTCTAAAGGTAAAACCGTTAATAAGTCACAACTCTGAGAGACTGATCAAACTTTATATAAATAAACTAAAAATCTCCAAAAGAAAGTATATTTGATTTGGATGTTGCACTTAAATATTTTCCAAGTTAGATGTTTCCACCCTTTCTTTAGTAAAGAATCAAACAAACAAACATGCATGTTGGTAATACATGTATTTATTTATGGGACAACTTAATATCTGTTAGAATTTTACTACATCCCTTCTAAAATTATTTTTCTCTCTTTAGCTCTTTTAAGGAGACTTGAAGATAGACTCAAGTAGAGTGTGCTAAGGACACTTTGAAAAACCGTCTACATTAAACTTCCATAACTTTTATATTTAATGATCTTCATTTACCCCATATCTTGAGTTTCTTTCCCCTACACTGTATCAGTTATATTCAGAGTCTTCCATAAAACTCATTACTAGTCTTTGGCAAAAAAGTCTCATCATGCAAATACTGTTTTATATATACCTTCATTGTTTAAAAAAGGATTGAGGTAGAGGTAAAGATTCCAGGGGTATTGATGACTCTTTGTAAAGCATGAACTAGTTTAAGGGTAGGGGTTGGAAAAAAGGCTGTAGCACTTGATTCTGAGGCTACTTTAGAATGATGCATGATTGCATTTGGCTTCCTTAAGAGCTGTCTCTGCAAAGACAGGGATTTATTCTGAGAAACTTGGGAGTCAGTCTTGACACCTCCCACTTTGTCATCGATCCCCAACATCCATTCATTTCAGAAATCTTTTGATTCACCTGAAATATTTTTTGAGCCCATTCCCTTTAATCCACCCATGTTGTCACTGATCTACTTTAGGTTGTCATTTAAAGCTGCACAACTTCTAAACTCATGTGGCTGCCTTCGGTTCCTCCCCTCTCTAACCCCTTCTCTGTCTTGTTGCAGTGAAATCTAAGTCTGACCAGGCATGGTCCCTCAAGAAATATACCACTGACCTCCCAGTGCCTACTGAATGAAGAACAAAATCCTTGCATGGCCCTATGTGACCTCCACCCCACCGACCCAGAGCCTCACCCTCACCGGCCTCCTCTCTTACGTCCATTGGCATCCCAGTTTCTCAGTTCACATTTCAGGTTGCAGCAACAGTAAACTGGCTATGTATAGTTTCTGCCCAGAAATTGTGCTGCTTCCATCTCTGGGTCTCTGCTCATGTTGGGATTTCTGCTCTCTTGCCCTCTTCCTTAAGGTTCAGGCTCACTTCTTCTATTCCTTCTGCCTCCCTAACTCTTTCTTATTACTTGAAGCTCCACTAAGGAGACCGCTTCACTAGGAAGGCTTTCCTGAGCACCTCCTGACCATTGCCTCAGGCTGGACCAGAAGAGGAATTGTTAGACTGAAAAGTATAGTGTCAGCTATACCATATATGGCTAAATTTCCTACCAAATTTGTACCAATGTATGCTCCTACCAGCAGCTTATGAACGTATCCACATCTCTACATCCTTACTGACACTACAATCAAATTTTAAAATAATTTTAATTTGATGAATTTCATATGCCTCTCATTTTGGGGGTTAATTTAAATGTCCCTGACTGTTCCTGATATTAAGCATCTTACCATATGTTTATTGGTCATTTGGATTTTGTCTTCTGTGAATAGATTTAGACATTCAATAATAAAAAGTAAATAATCCAGTAGATTGGATACCTGACCAAAATTGGGGTACTGCTGAAAGCGAGGAGCATAGAAACTGTTCAGTAACCCCCAGTGTCTGCTGCAGTCATCAGAGCATGTCAGTTACTGACGCGTTGTTTTGTGGTCGTAGGCCCTGTGGGTTTTCCATGTTTTGCTGGTTTCTCTGCTCTGGAAGTGTGGAGGAAAAAGAGATAAAGACATATTCATATTTCAAATTTTCATGAATCTAATTGTCTTCAGTTGGAAAAAAAAGTAAACCGAGTAAGGGAGAGGAGATGCTTAGATAACAAAGACAAAAAATGACATCTGATATTTGCTTAACTTACAATGCAGTCAAAGAAACAAATAGATGAAAACAAGTACACATTTTGGCACAAACCCAATAGCTCCAGGCACAATTGGAAGTTTTTTTGCTCCCAATCTGCCACCCCTTCCCTCTATTTCCAGCCCTACCCTTCAATCTTAGTCTCGTTTCTTTGCTATGCAATATGAAACAGAAGTCCTTCAGAGTCCATGTAAACTCAGCAAAATGCCTAAATCAGCACTTCCCAGTGGAAATATAATGTGAGCCACATATGTGATCTTAAATTTTTCAGTAGGCACATTTAAAAAAGTAAAAAGAAACAAGTGCAATTAATGTTAGCAATATATTTTATCCAAAATATAATCATTTCAACATGCAATCAATATAAAAATGATTGAGGTATTTTACTTACATTGACTTTTTTAATACTAAGGCTTACTACTTTTATACTAAGTAGGAGTGTATTTTGCACTTGCAGCTCATCTCAATTCATACTAGCCAAATTTCAAGTGGTCAGTAGCCCACCTTACTGGACAGCACTGGTCTAAACTATTCATAGCTCACTGAAAATTGACCCAACATAAATTCCCGTTCTTCACATCTGTTTTCTCCCCTGCACATAATCTACTGATATTCTGTGTTATGCATTCTGGGTATCTTTTCAAATCAAGACTGGACCTAGAGGATTAAGCAACCAGGATTGTCCTCCTAGAGGGCTGTGGAACACTCTTCTTCCTTCTCTCCAGCAAAACAACCCCTAGATTTAATGCCCATCAGTCATTTGTTTTAGCAGTTCAAAGACTCCTAATATGGGATTTGGGGTAATCATCCTAATTTTAGTTGCCCTCTGAAAAATTTCATTCCAAAGTATTCAAGTATTGCCATTCATTTAGTGAGGTAAAAAATGATTTATCTACAAAAGATACAGATTTTCGTGGTTCCTTGTAAGAATCCTACGATGTGGAACTAGAAGGGATTATGGTTTTTATCTAATCCAATTCTGAGTGGTTAGGTGGCTTGCTGAGGGAGACACCACCCAGTAGTAGCAGACACACATTCAGAACTTAGGCTCCTGGATTCCTGGATCAGTGTTTATTCTGTTACTTAACATGAATAATAATGATTCACAATCAGGACTCTGAGACCCGGTGAACAGTGTCCTCCTTACCTCTCTAATTTTCATTGGGGCCATGCAGCTTGATTTCCTCCCAGCACACAGGACTGGTAAATGTGAATGTCACCTATATTACACAGAAAGGCCATGGGCAGCACACTATTAGGAAAACTACATCAAAAGTAGTATTTCTTTTAAGATAGCTGAGTTGGGTGTGTAGCCAATATTTAACCAAAATAAGGAACAGGACTTGTTGCTTTTCTCAGGATAAAGGTGATCTTTTCTTAAGCACTTCATCACATTCTTTTCCTCCCATTTAGTTATCAGTGAAGAATCTCTATAAGCAAATGGATTCCTTTTGGTGAGACTTAGCTGTAGCTCAACCATGAGCCACACCCAATATCTTTGTCAGAGAGTGAGAACCATCGGGCAATTTTTACTTCTGTTTCAAGTTGCTTTTCTCTGTTTGAAAAGCACCAGACTTCTTATTTGTTCCACTTTCTAGTAATGTGTGGAAAATGCCATCATTACTGGCAATAGCTTCCCTGGAGCTTTTTTTTTTTAAACACTGGTTCAGCAGTTGAATGGCAACTAATCTGATAATTATTGCCATGTTAAGTTCTCTCTTATATGATAAATAATAAAATAATAAACAATCAAGCATGCTGAGGTACTATTTACTTATTCTAAAATAGGTTTAGTGAACACAGCCTCTTTAAAAGACATGAATTATGTTTTGTGGTTGCCTGACATTCTAAATCACAAAGTGGGGAGAGCACACATAGAGAATTCAGACCTAAGCTGTGATCTACCTGCCTGTCTATCTTTCTGTCTATTTATATCATTTTCTCTCATGCACACACATATATACATGCATACATGAAATGTGATTGTACAGTCTGAAAGGCACAAAATGTCTTCAGGGAAACACCTGGGAGAATTATTAGTAAGGTTTCTGTTCCCTGCCCTGTGCCAATGAAGCAAATGGAAGAGGAGGTTTGGTACATTAAACCATAAAAGAGTCATTAGCACTGTCCTCTAGGCCAGATATTTTTAAAAGATTGCTATGAAGATTTCTGCTAAAGAAGATTATCTTGTGATTGACTTTTTGGCCACTCGAATAATTACTTGAAACATTTCTTTATGGGCATGGTTTTCCTTTGGACTGGCACAGTAAGAATCCTAGAATGTTAGAATCCTCCCATTGCAGATGGTGAGCTGAGGCACACAGAAGTTTGGTGACTTGAAAAAGGTCACTCTGTGAGGGAGCAGAACTGGGGCTAAAACCCAAATCTGTTTGTAACAGCTCCTTAAAACCAGAGGGCCTGCAATTGCTGCAGTCTGTTTTATTCACTCATCAACATATTTAGTGATGAAAGTGTCAAGAGAGAATGTACCAGATTCTTCTTATTGGAAAATTATTTAAATACATACTAGGTGTTACTTCTATCCACAGTCATTATTGAATAATACGGGAAAACCACTTAGAATTTATTATGCTAATTCTGGCTTTATGCTTTCCCATCCTAGAACAAAGGTAAGCCATTGGAACCACTGATAACAAACCAGTTTTGCCCCAGTCCAGCCAATCCAACCTTATGCTAATTCTGGCTTTATGCTTTCCCATCCTAGAACATAGGTAAGCCATTGGAACCACTGATAACAAACCAGTTTTGCCCCAGTCCAGCCAATCCAACCTGGGGGTAAATTAGATCTGAAGAACTGCAAGATAGCAGTATTTCCCAGCTCAGTTTCCATCTAAAAAAATGTGGAGACTCAATCCTCTTAGATTTCTCCCAATTAGTTCAAGAAATCCCTAGAGCTTGTTTCCATATGCAAACAATCCTCCCGGCCACTAGATGGAGTCTTCCATTTTCTCCAGCACACACTTGAGGATGCTAGTCTGCTGGTACCTCATGGTACCCTTGCTTTCTCAATTTTCATCTTCTCCCATCTATCTGTCATGGTGATATTGAACCCTCCCTTCCCCATCTGATCCTCCATGATGCTGTAGTTCCTCTGGGACTTCTACGCAACTCCAGATATAGATGAGTCAGACTAGTCCAGCTTCGAGGACCTCTCCTGCTTTACATCTTGTGTTGGGTTTCCTGTTCCAGTTAGCATCCTGCTGAAGTGAAGAAAAATTCTCTATCAAAGATCAAGACACAGAGAGGCTTCTTTGTCATGTAGTTAATTTATTTTGATTTGTTATTATTCACAAAACATGTAGTCAATATGACATTATTTGTAATACAATGTATGAGCCATGGAAAAGTATAGCCACTGGTGTGCTGATAAATTATCAGCAACCAGCTCTCTGGAGGGTAAAAACCTGGTTTATAGCATTTATTGACTTACATGCTGTAAATATACCCACCAGTGTCAATTTTAAGCTACCAAAGTAACATCAGTGAAAGTGGACTTGGGAAGAGATCATCAGAACACCATCATATAGTATTTCCACCACACGGATATAATAGTTGCAAATAACCTGAAGGGCATAGATACTAGTAAAATGTAGTAAAATAATTAGGAAGTGATGAAAAATTTGAGTATTTGTTATCTTTGCTTTGAGTATCTTTTATTTAATTGTACGTTCATATAATGTAATTTTTAATAATGGCTGTGTTGAATAAGTGCTCACAAAATTTCTGAAAATTAAACAGTTGGCTCTCACAAGCCAGCATACGCCAGCTCCGGCACTCCACTGGGTGTAATATAATAAGGCAAATCTAATACTTATCTTCCAGAACTGCGTGAGCTAGCATTGCAGGTTGTTGTGAGTGTACATAGAAAACGAAAATGTCTAGTATAATGCCTGGAACATTAGTGCTCAATAAATTCTGAATAAATCCAGAAGGACAGTCTTGGATGGTAGAGGGGCAGTAAAGAATTTGTCAAATATACACGTACTTGGTGCTCTGAAGCAAGTGAGAGCTTTCACTTTAATAATTCTGAGACTGTGTGCATTGTTTTTGTCCCATTCAGGGTAGATCATATCCTGCAGTTAGAGAGGGAGAGGGAGGGAGAGAGAGACCAAATGACATCATTTCACTTATGCTCCTCAAATGGTCCTCATTAAGTTGACAGCACAGACTGTAAAGAGGGATTTTAAAAGCCTGGAAAAGTTGAAGGCAGACCATCTCGTGTTCAGAGGATGAAATGGGGTAAAACATAACATATGTACCAAATAATATAGTCTTTGTTTTACGTAATAATTTATTTTCCTCCCTCCACTTCCTCTACATGGAAGAGATCTAACTCGGGGTCAATTCTCAGTACCCCTGAAAGCTGAAGAAAAAGCAAGACAGATCTGATGGCTTCACTGGCAGGCACACGCTGGGGCCCACTGCCCAGTGGCAGCCTCCCCACTTAAATTACGATGGCTGCCTCAACGGGATGAGGTTTCATGCTTTATGAGGCTGGTAGTATTCAGCATTTAAACCATTAAATTTGCATCTGGGAAAGCCCTGGTCAGGAAAAGGTAAAAAGGTCAAATTTTCATAATGGTTCTCAGAGCCAAAACGGTATCTTTCCTGAGGGGCTGGCTGGAAAACATTCAACTTTTTGTTGTAATAGCGGTCTTACATGATTGAAAATCACTGAGATAAAAAGATCTTTTAACAAGAGTACTTAAACTCATTGACAGATATTTTCCTACTAATTATTGGGACTAGTGGCTAAACATAAGTGTGCTGCTGTGAACAGAATGAATTTTCACATTTAAACTTGTGTGGATCTCTTCCCTTGAGTTTCATCAACACTGACAAATTAATTGCCAAATCTTCAAAAAACTTAGTGCAGTACACAACCAGAAAAGCCAGTTTTCCAAACACCTTTTAGATGGCACTCCAGGATTTAACTATGCTTCCATAATTTTATTAAGCCAATGTAAGCTTATTTGAAGATGAGAAGTTTGCTGCCATAATGGTTCTTAATTTGATTTCTCCCAAATATAGTCAGTTCCACTGTAATGTGACACATGCAGGACTAAAAATTACCATGCTATGCAAAATCATGCAATAGACACCAAAGCATAAACCACAGAAAAAAAACCCAACAAACTTGACCTCATCAAAATGAAAAAGTCTTCACCTGTGAAAGACCCTGTTGAGTAGATGAGAAGACACGTGACAGACTGGAAAAAAATTTTGCAAACCACGTATCTGACAAGGGACTAGTATACAAAATATAAAAAGAATTCTGAAAATGTAATAGTAAAAAGGCAAACAATCCAATACAGTTAGAAGATGAGCAAAAGACATGAAGAGACATTTTACTGCTGCTCTTCGGATGGCAAATAATCACGTAAAAAAATGTTCAACAACATTAGTCATTAGAGAAATGCAAATTAAAATCGCAATGAGATATTTCTACACACCTATCAGAATGTCTGAAATAAAAAATAATGACAACACCAAATGCTGGCAAGGATGTGGAGAAACTGGGTCACTCATTCTCATACATTGCTGATGGGAATGTACAGTCACTCTTAAACAATTTCTTAATAATCAACTTCCATAAGGCCCAGCAATTGCATTTCTGGGCATTTATCCCAGAGAAACTAAGACTTGTGTTCACACAAAAACCTGTACATGGTTGTTTATACCAACTTTATTTGTAATAGTCCCAAACTGGGAACAACTGAGGTGTCCTCCAACCCTGAATGGTTGAACAGACTGGTACATGCATACCATGGAATATTACTCAGCAGTAAAAAGGAACCAACTGTCAATGCATGCAACAACTCTAATGAATCTCTTGGGCATTATGCTGAGTGAGAAAGGCTGGTCCCCAAAAGATTACATATTGTGGATTTCATTTATATAAAATTGTTGAAATGACAAGACTATAGAAATGGAGAACAGATTAGGTGTTGCTGGGGGTTAAAGACAGGGAAGGGGATCAAGAGGGAAGTGTCAGCAACAGTGGGGATCCCTGTGGAAATGGAATTGTTCTGTATCTTGACAGTCTCCGTATCAATATCCTGGTTGTAATATTATACATAGTTTTGCAAAATGTTATCATCAGAGAAAGTAATTGTATAATGGATACACTGGAGCTGTCTGTATTATTTCTCCTACTGCATGTGAATTTACAATGATCTCAAAATAAAAATGTTTAATTCAAAAAACTATAGGGATTGTGCAAAAAATGGGGTTGGGGCTAGCACTCAAAAACTTTGTTAATGACATCAAAAGATAAGAACCTTATAAAACTGCTAACACAGATTTGCTCATGTTAAATGGTTGAGAAACACACAAATCCTTCACTAAATATGACACTTTTTCTTGGAAATGTCTGAGTTTTCCTTGTGGAAGTGGGCATTGCAAGGGCTTCAGCTTCTGAGTTACTATAAAATGGTGGGAAGAGGATTATCTAAAATGGGATGGAAATTTGTGATACCAGATTGAACTGGTGTGGTTCATAATATCCACAGTCAACTGAGGTAGCTGGTAGGTGTTTGAGAAGTAAGTTGTGTATGTGTTTGTGTTTTGTATATTGTTGCTGAGCTAAGCATAGTTTTCTGTGTTCACCTGTTACTTCTCACAGACAAACTCACATATAAACAAACACAAAATCTGTGTTATGCTCAAATTTACCTAATGTTATTAATTGCTTTGAAACAAATTTATATCTTTTGAAAGAGGCATTAAAGCAGAACTGATTGCATATTCAGTATACACAAATGACACAATGCCTAGATAATTACTGAAAAGAAGAAAATTTCACTTCAGATAATAGGTAATGCCATTGAAGATTTCAGAGACTTTTGACCATGGTGATCCTACACAAGTTACTTTCTACACCTGGAAAAGTTGTTAAAAATTTGGCAAGATTTGTTTCTCTTTGTTTCCCCAGAGGAAATAAAATTGATTAAATTTATTAAATAAAACTTCTAGACTTTGATTAAAGACAGCATTATAGTGGTATCAGATGTAGGTAAAAAGGAAGTAAAAGTACATAGATTTGCTACAGTTTTAGAAAAGAGAGAGGGCACAAAATATTTATGCTTTTTTCTATTTCACTGATTATCTTATTTACATTCTAGCCTAACAAACAAGGGAGAAAAAAAGTATATATAGTGCAAAACAATGACACTTTTGTTTTTTTTTCAGGAACTTAAAAGGTATTACATATATTTTGATATTGAAAGTATTATACCTATTGGGGTAGATGAGAATGTACATATATTAAATATCAGAGCATGATATTTATGGAACAGGAAATTGAATCTATGGTTATTGGTTCATTTAGGTAGAAACATAGTGCTAGTAAAACAAAGGTTATAATTTTGATTCCTATGGCCTAGTTAACTGCTTCTGTTGATACAGATGGGGTACCTAAACAGACCTGCCATCTTCCTGTACATTCTACAGGTCACAAAAGAAATTTATGAAATTATATATTAGTTCAACTCTGTTACCACTTGAAAACCCTATTGATTATAGATTGATAGTGTGAAGGAATTCAACTTAGACATCCAGGCAATCAGGCTGCCCATTAGACATTGCTATAATCAGGATTCATTTTTGTGTAACTGGTCCCAGAGTTCAGATACTGAAATACTATGTGATGATACGCAAACTTACAGGGAGAAAAGTACCTTGGGATTTTCTTCAATATAAAGTTAATAACCTCATAGATGGTGGGATAGAAAGTGCTTATGGAGAAAAATTCTCAGCATGATGCTGATGTCATTCAAAAGGTACAGAATTTTCTAGAAGTAAGAAAACAATAGCAACAAGGATCAAAAGAGGGAGATGTACACACACAGATTAAACCCGAAGAGGAAGGACACCATTGCATTCTTTTACAAACCCAATTACAAATAACAAATTCATGAAAAATAAAAAAATCTCCATTTTCAACATAAGAATGAAAAAGCCACAGCCTCAAACCACAAATTACAAAGCAAACCTTCCAAACACTGGGAAATCTATGGCAATGAACATGGGAAGAAGCTGAGTCCCTGCACAAGCTTCTTCAGTCATCAAGCAGAATACAATTTTCCTTAAAAGTCAGTGTTACACCCATGAAACATCCAGCCAACGATCCTTTAATTAAAGAGACAAGATCTGCAGACTGCGAGCAAACCTGGAAGTAAGATGGACCCTGGTAGACACCTATCTCAAACAGCTCAGAATGGCCAGGCAGGTAACTATGTGTGACCTAGCCTCCTAGCCTAGGTAAATAACAGTGCAAAGAGGGAAGCAATCTGGCATACAAGAGAGGAAATATTTTGGGGGAAAGCTGGGTTTTTGAACGTCAAACTTGAAGAGAAATATGCACTCAAATAAGAGGAAAAACCAGACGCAATGAGATGGTGTTCAAGTTAACAAACCCGGGTTGTAGAGTTGTCCACCTATTCATTCAAAAAATACTTATTGAGACCCTACTTTGTGCCAGAACCACTGCTGGTGACAGAGCAGTGAAGAGGAGAACCAGCTCAGTCTTCATGTAGTTACCTTCCACAGACTCAAATGCATTTGCATCCTCACCTCAAGAACACTCCTAACATTATCTTCACCAAAAAGTTAGCTTTGTTCAAAGATGAGTAGTTATTAGAAAAAAATAAAAATGAATCATATGTGAAAAGTAAGTAAAAATAAAGCAGAAAAGGAACTTAAACAACTAGTAAATGAAGAATATAGTTTTGACTTCTGTTAATATAAATATCAATTACATATTAATAAAATTGGAATATTTTTGAATTCTTAAGAATCAAAAATGATGTCCGAACTTAAAACCTTTTGAAATGCTAAGACAGCCCAAAAAGTGTTTGCCAGCACCAGAAACATATAGCCATGAATTTTTACATCCTCATACAGTACAGAAACAAGATCTTAGGCCTGTGCAAGGTGAGAACTGGAACTAAGAAAGCTTCAAGGTGGGCAAGAAAAATATATGCCTTTCTGAAAAGGGAGACAAAAAATTAATTTGTCTTTACAGTGGAAAAAAGAAATTCTCTTTTGAGAATTTGTAACTCTAGGCCTTCCGTCACATGAACTTAAAGTTTTGAGTTTGGACTACCTGTGCAGTCCAGGAAACCCTTGGCAGGAAACTAATT
This sequence comes from Galeopterus variegatus, assembly GCF_000696425.1. NCBI lineage: Eukaryota > Metazoa > Chordata > Mammalia > Dermoptera > Cynocephalidae > Galeopterus > Galeopterus variegatus. The sequence goes on along the minus strand of NW_007730244.1, from coordinate 82,264 downwards.
TAAAATAGCTCCAAATTAGTAAAACTTCAGGATCCCTGGAAGAAACAAATGCAAAGTTTCTCTGGAGGAGCGCCTCTTCAAATTAGGATCCTCATGATTCCCACAGATTTAGGTCATCAGAATAGGAGCATATAACCCAAATTATAAACACACAACAAAACAAGCCCTGCAAGTCAGTAGAAAAAATAAGCAGCAGAATTAAACCTCTAAGTACTTCAAGTTTTGGAAATATCACTTGAGAACCATAAAATGATTATCTTTAACAACAATAACAAAAAAAGAGTGAGACTAAGTGACTGTAGAAATTGAACATGCAAATTAGAAAAGGAACTCGGGCCGGCCCGGTGGCGCACTGCTATAGTGCGCCGCTTGGGAAGCGCGGCAGCGCTCCCGCCGAGGGTTCGGATCCCACATACAGACCGGTTCCCGCTCACTGGCTGAGCGAGGCGCGAGAGCAACACCGAGGGTTGCGATCCCGTTGCCGGTCCTGGTCCGGTTCCGGGGGCGACACTGAGGGTTGCGATCCGTTGCCGGACATGGAAAAAGACAAAAAGGAAAAAAAAAAATTAGAAAAAGAACTTATAGAAATAAAAATGAAAATTTAATGAACTGGTTAAATAGTAAATCAAATACAATTAAGAAAAGAATTAATAAACTATAAGACAGTTCTGAGAAAATCATCCAGAATGTGCATTAAAGGGAGTAGAAAAAGAACTTATAGAAATAAAAATGAAAATTTAATGAACTGGTTAAATAGTAAATCAAATACAATTAAGGAAAGAATTAATAAACTATAAGACAGTTCTGAGAAAATCATCCAGAATGTGCATTAAAGGGAGAAAAAATGATACAGAACAAATCTATACCTACACAAAATGATGTGAAACTGCTTAACACACAAACCAAATGAAAGATTATGAAGCAGCCACCAGAAGTGAGACAATATCCTACTAATCTTCAAATGGCCGAGAGAAAGCCGTCACCTTAGAATACATTTTTCTAAAGAACAAAATAGGCCACTTTCAGTCAAATCAGAACAGAAAAGTAGACTACTAATGGACTCTTGGTACAGAAACTTCGAAATGACATGGTTCAAGAAAAAAGATTGAACCCAGTAAGGACTCAGATTCAAGAAGGAAAGATAAAGGAAGAAAATTTAAACATGTTGGTAAGTACTAAAAAATATTGAGCATATAAAAGAGGAATAATTAAAAAAAAAACAAGAGTGTGACTCAGTATAGAAACCTGAACAACAGTAAAATATAAGATGAAGTGAGACTCAAGGAATTAGTGTTCTAATTCTAGTGGTCTTTCTTTGTATTGTATGAGAGAAACGTAGAAATGATTAATTTTAAACTCTTAGTTAAAAATCAGTGGGGATTGGCTTAAGTCCAGTATATATAATTGTTATTGTTACTGATATTATCATTGTTATTAAGTAATATAACCCAGAAATGTATAAACATGGCAAAAAAATTACCAATAAATATTGGTAAAACTTTATTTTTATTATTTTATTGTTATAGCAGTTTAGTTTTGCAGAGAAATTGAGCAGAAAGTACTATTAGTTCCCATACCCTCCCCACTAGTTTTTTTGTATAAAAACTAGTATTTTTGACCTGTAGAGAAGCTTTAAAAAATGGTGAGGAACAAGAGAGAAAGCCAAGGAGAAAAAAAGAAAGAAATGGATCATTTTGGTGGCAGAATCCTCTAATCATGACTTTGTAACTTTGGATTTGTGTTTGTTTACTGTGACCCTACAGTTCTGACTGGGCACTGAAACCTGACAGTTTTGAAGGACCACCCCTGCCATCCTTCCAACCCCTGCTCCTTTTGTCAAAGCATGACTAGACCCCGTGTGCACACCTGTGAGATCAACTTTCCAGTCTAAATATCTTATATAAAATCTTTTGAAAGCAACAGGGTTCACTCACTTAAAACTTTAGGAACGGGAGCCAACTTTTAATTTGTTCCTCCTGTTTGCTGAAAATATAGTATTTCTCTTTCGAAGACTTTATTAGAAATCTGGTTTTCTTATGGGAACACAGACAAGCAATTTACAGTGATGCATTAGTGATGATGGTTAGAGTCAAGAGGTTCTTCTGTTATTAGGAGTTGCGCTTTTTTAAAAAAGGCTTTAAAGTTGCACAAAGATTTTGGATTTTAAAGGGGCCAGTTCCAAAAAGAGGAAAAAGAACAGTTAACAATGACAACCGTGATGACAATAAGGATGATGATAAATAACTACTGTACCTGAAAAAAAGGCTTTAAAGTTGCACAAAGATTTTGGATTTTAAAGGGGCCAGTTCCAAAAAGAGGAAAATGAACAGTTAACAATGACAACCGTGATGACAATAAGGATGATGATAAATAACTACTGTACCTGGTGATACACCAGGCACCATACAAAGCATTTCACATATAGTTTCTCCTTTAAGGATGAGTGCAAGTAGATGGCATAATTTTATTAGAATTATCTCAAAAAGTCTATTGTAAAAGTGTTGATGGCAGAAAAAACAAACAAACTTGCTTTATGTTATTTTTTTGAAACCATAAAAGCAAAGGAAGAAGAGACTTGCTGCCCAAGGACAATGGTGCAATTTTGGAGGATACAAAAAGCTCAACTCCACATTCTATCTTGCTTCTCTCCTTTCCATCAAAGAGAATGATCTTAAGATGGGAAATAAAGAGATGTATGTGGATAGAGGAAATAAGCCCAATATACACAAATGAATCTAAGAGGGCTCCTAACAGTTCTAAAGGAGTCTACCTAATGTCTGCAATTAATTTAACCTCAGGTACAGATAAAACTTGAAAGGAGAGTAACAGCAACCTCCGAATCTTGGAATGCATAGGACTGCTGAGAGACTAGGGATACACGGCTATAACTCTGCTATTATACAAACAGAGAATAATATATTCCACGAACCACTTTTAGATTTTAAGGAAGATTATTCTATTTTCATAGTTTTAAGTCACGTTTTTATTTTTAGCACATTAACACTTTGAAAACTGGGAGTTGTCTAATAACCAATGACGAAATATACTCTCCAGTCACCAGACCAAATATAAATGGTTACTGGCTCCAAGTGCATTAGTGATGATTAGTTACCACATGTTCTTTCATTAGATTATTTGCATTTAACACATGTTATTGGATTTGAACTCAAATTTGGACTCTTTTAATTTTTTTGTCATATGAAATATCTTAAAAACCTGTATGAGGTAGCATCAGAATAAAAATGCATTAGTGATGATTAGTTACCACATGTTCTTTCATTAGATTATTTGCATTTAACACATGTTATTGGATTTGAACTCAAATTTGGACTCCTTTAATTTTTTTGTCATATGAAATATCTTAAAAACCTGTATGAGGTAGCATCAGAATAAAAAGCTCTGGGGGCATGTAGAACATGTATTACAAAGGAAGGAAGTCGTGAGTGGTAGGAATGGTCACATATTCTGGAATGTATCGTAGAAATTGAAAAGCTTAAAGACTTTGGTGTGACCAATCCATAGGATGTCCTCTACCTGTCAAAAACTTTAGGATATATTTTGAAATTTTATTAACAGCCAATTCTAAAAGTAACAAGAGGTCATGACCATTAGTATGGGTTTTGAAAAGAAGAATATCATAGCAAGGCCAAAATGATTCAAAAGAATCCTTAGGCTTTGAATGTAAAGAAGGCTAAGATTTTTTAAAGTGGTCTATAACTCTAGTGTAAATATATATTTAAAAATGTTTTTAAATCCCAAAATATATTATTAAATACACTAGAAGGAAAAAATGGCATTAAAATAAATTCTAACATTTATGGTCAAATGGTTTTAAATAGGTCAAGACAACTCAATAGGGAAAAAAAGTCTTTTCAAATGACTGTGCTGGTACATATAAAACTCTATCTACATACAAAAGAGTTAATTTAGACCCGTACTTTACACCATGCATAAGCATGAACTCAAAGTGGACTGTATACACAAATGAAAGAATTAAAACTATAAAACTGTTAGAAGAAAACACAAGAGTAAAACTTCACGATCTTGGGTTAATCAATGATTTCTTACATATGACAGCAAAAGCACAAGTGATTAACAGATTGATTAAAAATATAGTATTATTAACTATAGTTACCTCATTGTACATTAGATCTCCAGAACCTATTCATCTTATAAGTGAAAGTTTGTGCTCTCTAACTAACATCTCCCTATCCTCACCCCCCCCTGCAGCCACCATTCTACTCTATGATTCTATGAGTTCAACTTTTTTAGATTCCATATATAAGTGGAATCATACAGCATTTGTCTTTCTGTGTCTGCCTTATTTTGCTCAGCACAATGTCCTCCAGATTCATCCATATTGTTGCAAATGGTAGGATTTCCTTCTTTCTGTGACTGAATATTATCTCATTGTATATATGTACCACATTTTCTTTATTAATTTATCCATTGATGGAAACTTAGTTTGTTTTCATATTTGACTACTGTGAATAGTGCTGCAATAAATATGGGGTGCAGATATCTCTTTGAGATACTAATTTCATTTCCTATTTACCCAGTAGTGAGATTGCTGAATCATATAGTAGTTCTATTTTTAATTTTGTGAGGAACCCCCATACTGTTTTTTATAGTAGCTGTACCAATTTACATTTCTACCAACAGTGTACAAGGGAGTATTATGCAGCATGCTTACTATAGTTAATACTACTGTATTGTTTACTTGAAATTTGATGACAGCAGATTTTAATTGTCCTTACCCCTCTCATACACACAAAATTGCAATTATGAGTGGTGATGGATATGTTAATTACTTTGACTGTGATAATCATTGTACAATGTATACATAGGTGGTCTCGTTGTACACCTTGAAATTTTTTATTTATCAATTAAATATTTAACATTTAAAAAGATTAATAAATTAGACTTTATCAAAATTAAAAACTTTTGTGCTCCAAAGGACATCATAAAGAAAGTGAAAAGACAACCAGCAGAATAGGGGAAAACATTTACAAATTATCACTCTGTGAAGGGGCTTGTAGTAAGAATATAAAAACAACTCTCAAAAGTCAACAATAAAAAGACAAATAACCAAATTTTAAAAATATACAAAGGATTTAAATAGACATTTCTTCAAAGTATAGGGCCAGCTAATTAGCACAGGAAAGCTGTTCAACATCATTTGTCATTAGAAAAATGCTAATTGAAACCACCTGATACCACTTCACACCCACTAGAGTGGCTATATGCATAAAAAAGACAGGCAATAACAAGTGTTGTCAAAGATCTTGAGAAATTGAAATTCTCATGCATTGCTGGTGGGAAGGTAAAAGGGTTCAGCCACTTTGAAAGATAGTTTCAAGGTGCCTCAAAATGTTAAATGTAGAGTGACCAGCAATTCCATTCTTAAGTATCTACCCAAGAGAATGAAAACAAATGTTCACAGTAGCATTATTCATAATAGCCAGAAAGTGGAAAACAATCCAAATGTGCATCATCTGATAAGTGGATAAATAAAATGTGGTGTATTTATACAATGGAATATTACTAAAAAGTAAAAATCGATAAAGTACATGGATGAGCCTGAAAAATACTATCCTAAATGAAAGAAGCCAGCCACAAAAGAACATATCACGTAGTGTTATTCATAGGAAATGTCCAGAACAGGCAAATCTAGAGAGACAGAAAGTAGATGATGGGCTGTCTGGGGCTGCGGGGAGGGGTATGGAGCTGGATGGGAAGCGATGAGGAGTAACTTTTAATGGGTACGAGATTTCTTTTTGGAATGACAAAAATGTTCTGTAGTTAGATTATGGTGATGGTTGTATAACTGTACACATACTAAAAAAACATTGAATTATACCTGTTAAAAAGGTGAAATTTATCATATGCATATTATATTTCAATAAAACTGCTTTTTAAAAAGGCACTAAATGTGAATAGTGTGTTTGAGCAGCTAGAAGGAAAACCAGTGGTCATGAGGACCCAGACTGAATTTACTAAAAATAAGCCAAATTGGACTAATCCCTTTTTTCATGGATGGTGTCACACAACTACTAGATCCAGAAATGCTATAACCCTAGTATATCTGGACTTTGTTAAGGTATATTATAAAGCCTGTCATAATGTCTCATTGGACAATTTTGGGAAACATTTGAAATCATGGAGAGTTTAGTGCATTTATAACTGAACCAAATTAAGAAGTGGCTGATTAGTGAATATATGTCCTTGTTAGAGAAATCCTTCATTGTGAGATGCAGCATTATGTATGAAATATTATTCTGATTAGCATTTTTATCAATGACTTGGTACATAATAGATCATGGAGAATAACCGCTTATAGAATCCCAGTAACAAAATGCTAAATATCATTGACAAAAGAACTCTTACATTGGCTAACATTCATCTGGATGTCCCTAGTGAAAAAGCAAAATGAAATAAAAAGGAAAAACTATTGAGATTTAAATTTTGCAGCTGATTATGTATTCATATGTTCCAACTAACTTTATAAACACTTAAAATTTAGAAAAATAGGATCTCAAGTTATCTGGTTCTATTTTTCCTCCAGTGTGTCCCCAAATTTCAATCCTGAGTTGAGTAACTGAAGCCACTGGAAGAGGCATGAATATGGAACAACACTGTTAGTCTTGGCCAGGCACAGGCCCCCATGGACTAGAGTTGTGTGCTGGTGTAACTAGTATGGGGCTTTGTTTCCAGACAGAACTCATTTCCTAAGTGAGGAAAGGGTAAGAGCCTCTTGTGTGGTTATCCTAAAAGAACCCATCAAATTAACCTTCTCTTCCAGCCTGTTTGAAGCAAAATTGATGGTTCCGTGCACATGTTGTGTTTCCCCTGGATTTCAGGCTGGCTGTTGCGTGATATTTATTAAAGGTGGAAAAGCCAAGTACAGCATGTTTTGGAAACTAAATACCTGGTGTTCTGACACACACTTTCTGGATGAGCCATGCATTAGTGGCTTTCTCACAAATACTGGTCTGTTTTTTCAGTGTTTACTGGAAAAGATGTTTTCTATTTTTTTGTTATTATTATTGTTGTTAGGATATATTTTTTATTTGGGGTTTTGAATGAAGTTGGAAGTTATAGTTATGCCAAGGCACAGGTTGGCAAACACTTGTAAGTGATCTGTTCTGCCCCACCAAACATGAATCACTCAAGTCCATGTTTTCAACACTTTAGCAGAGGTCTTTCAAATACAGTGTCTTGACTATTCTCCCATGAAATAGATACTCTGTGCTTTTCTCCAGGGCTTCTCTCAGCAACCTACTTCCACAAACAATGCAAAGCAGAGAAGTGGTAGCATTTAACAGAATAAATGCCAAAGATTACATTTTCTCTCTAAAGAACACCACTATGTGAGGGCTTTAATAATTAAAGTATTTCAGAACATTATAATTTCTACATAGAATTCTATGATAACATTTCTTTAGTCATAATAATGTAATTTAGGCCATATCACATGATTGCTTTGGTTTGGGTATGGGATTACTTTGCCTTGATTCTAGAATGTTCAATGACTCCCATAATCATCATAACATGTACGATTTACTAAGAAAAGTCCCAAGCAGTTGTGCCAAGCACATGACATGCGAAGCACATGTAGCATTGCTGTAAGTTAGATATTACTGTCCCCATTTTCCATACAAAGGTGTTGGTACTCTGAGGGAGTAACTTGTGCAGCTTCGCAGCAGGTAGGCGGCAGAGTCAGGATTTGATCGCGCGTTTGTCTGACTCCAGTTTGCCCTTGCCTTTGAGTGGGAAAGCCAGTCCCGCGCTCCTCTGTTTTCACGTTTGCAAAGCTTTCTTATTGCTTAAGTGGGAATATGTAGATATCTTTAACAGGCTATGCTGCATATTATAAAGAGCGACAAATTTGGGGTGAGTGGAAAAGAATATTCCATTCAGGGGTTTTCCTATACATAATTTTAAGCTTTCATTTTATGAAAATTATGGTTATTTCATCTGTTTTTCCAGAGCATAGATTATTTTCTTAGTCTAAAACCGTGCAATTGTTCTATCTATATTAAATCCTGGGTCTTATGTCTTGCTTTTTTTGATTTCTTATTATCTTTCCTTCTTATTTATTCTAAACTGCATACTTTTTTTTTAACCATTATCTTATCTCTATCTTCACATTTTTTTAGATAATTTACAGAGAGGAAAAAATGCTATACTTTTTTTGATTTCTTATTATCTTTCCTTCTTATTTATTCTAAACTGCATACTTTTTTTTTTTTACCCATTATCTTATCTCTATCTTCACATTTTTTTAGATAATTTACAGAGAGGAAAAAATGCTA
>NW_007730244.1:70394-72592 GCF_000696425.1 Galeopterus variegatus | reverse complement strand
ATTATGCTAATTTTTATTTTATTTTATTCTTAATATATTTGGAATACCTCAGATAGCTAAAGGATAATATATTACATTTATTTTAAGAAAAGTGAAAGATTACTTATTATTTTTAAGAAGAAGAAGGCTGGAGAGACAAATCTGGGACCATTAGGACAGCCTTCATGGACAAATAATATATATCAGAGAAATTGTTAGAAGTCTGATCGAAAAGTTTACACTGTACTAATTTATCCCTCCATCACGACAAAACCCAGTATTGGTATCCTAGCTTATTTTAAAATTTCTTACATTCTCTAGTTATTTATTACGGGAATCAGTGTTCTGGACTAAATCACTTGGTCCTTCAGACACTAAAAAATGCAAAGAGCTGGTAACACTCCTTAGTCGTCAGCACCATTCTTACTACTCCCATTTCTCCTTTCATTTTGAGTTTCTGAGCAATCTTTCATGTTAAAGCAAAAGAGGTCACTAGATCTGTCTGTAACTGCTCCTAATTGTCTTTCAAACTCACATTTTGTTAAAATTTCATACAGCAGGCAGACCAATTTACAACAAAACTAAATTTGAGAGAAATGAAATTAATGCACACATTTATAAAACAGATTCGTTTTCATATTTGTTTTTGTCTTTCTTGCTTAGAGTAAAACTTAGAATTAAGTTTCTCCAAAACAGAAAGGGTAAGACCTAAATTTATATAAACCAGTACAGCTGCTACCCATGCTGGCCTGAAAAAAAGGAGAAAAAAATAAAATAAAAAGAAGGGATTAAAAAAAATGAGAGAGTTCTTCCAAGAACAGGAAACAGAGAATTAAAGCATGTACAGCACAGAGGAGGAGTGGAGGAATTGGAGGCCTATATGAGGAAGCAGAAACAATTAGTTTAACAAGGAAGAGAGCAGGTACAAACTTTAGACTTACCTCCTCCTGGCATTAATACATGAAATACTAAGTGCTCGTTGCAGAAAGCAAAGCAGAAGAGAGCAGAGTGGAAGACATGGAGGAAGCAAAAAAGAACAAAGGTTGTCAAATGTCGTATTTTACTTCTCATCATTAGCTTGTATCATTTTAAACTCTAACCAGGTGTTATGATGCTTCTATTCTTTCCTATAGGCTTATAATCTGAACATATGCATTTGATATTTCAGGAAAACCTGGCTTTTACTATTAACATCCTTCCTCTGAAAGAAGTTTCCTGGAGTCAGATAAACATAGTTTTAGTGAGATCTGACAGATTAATGAAGTACCAAGGACTGAGATAAAAGATCTAAATGGTCTCTAATGTCCCAAGGAGAGAAGAGGGAAAAAAGATTGTGGAGGAAAAGACCAATCTCAAACCCATTCTCATAATTAATTCAACATAAAAATGAGGTTCAAAGAAGTTACCACATGCATTCTTAAGGATTTTACTGTGGGCACTTTCATTATAAAGTCACTGAGGAGGGATATCACAAATGCCAAGTATAAAGAACCATGACCTAAGGGTTTAGAGAGTAGGAAAATTCATGACTCACTTTTGAAAACCTGTGTAGAGAGAAATAATAAAACTTGCTGACTGGAAATATGCCATGAGAACATGGATATGTATCATTCTTGTATTATTTATAAGTGAAAACGTCAGTGAGGTCATCACTGCATAGGGCACATGTGATGTTAAAGAAATCATCTGTGGACAAGGTTCTAGGCAGATTTGAGGAATTTATGGAGGAATATAAATGCAAAGGACAATTGTGACTAGGACAGATTAGTAAAAACCATCAATCATGACTCTTTTTCATGATAATAGTGAAAACCTACAGAAGATATATTTGTCCTTCAGATACCTATCATAAATTTGGGTTTTAGGTACACTTGAATTTTACTTGTGCAAAATTTAAATGTATCAGTTGCAGTCAACAGAGGCATACAAGAAAACTGAGAAAAATGTATGTAGTACATTCTTTGCTTGGCAATAAAATTATGTTTATTATAGAAAAAGAAAAGAAGAAATGGTAACAGTAATTCGGATAAGATAACTTGTTAGAAAAAGTGATAAATACAGAAAAGGGAGAATGTGGTACAAGGTGGCATTCCAAGGGCAACTGTAGGGAAAATAGGATAATTTAGTCAGGCTCCCTTGGCTCAGGTCTGGTTGGGTGTCAAGTAGCACATTATTAATTCTTTGTAAACAAGTTGTGTGGGTGGAGTTAGTGCACATGT
>NW_007730244.1:68523-69665 GCF_000696425.1 Galeopterus variegatus | reverse complement strand
CACCAATGTATCTTTTTAGTTTTGTTGCTATTGTATGTTCTTCAGTTTGTGAAGCAGCACTGGCCAGCAGAGCTCAAGTCTGAAAAATATCGCATGTTTGCTCTGCTGGCAGCTGCTCAGTTTCTCTTTGGACTTCGCTGGCAGCAGTTGAGTTTCTGAGTTTCTCCTTTGGACTGTTTCACTCTTAGATGTGTGTGTGCTGAATAAAGATATTCCTACTTTGGCCAAGGCTCCAAGGATCTTTTTGCCAGTTACCTAGCTCGTAGACCTGCATGTGAAGGGTTTGTGAATGGGTTCGAGGGGTCTGTGAGCTCCAGACTCTAGCCCTAGCTCTACAGCAACACATACATACATGATTATATTATGGGGCATGAAAGTTACTGGTCCACATTGTCAGTTAAATTAGCTCAATAGATTCTGTGGCAATGATCTACATGGGCAGGGGTGTGGTAGACTGGTAGTAGTAACGCTCTTTGTTCTTCACCCTTCCCTGGGTCTATGTCCCTTACCATGTGACTTTTCAGCTCTCGCCCCCAAAGAAAGTATATTTCCCTGCCTATTGATTGTGAGCTTGGTGATGTGGCTTGCTTTGGCTTGTAGGATGTGGAAGATATGACCAGGCTTGGAAAGGTATTTACACATTTCTGTTTGTGCTTTTACCCTGTACCATCACCCTATCAACATGTCACCATGTCTAAGCTAACCTGGGTGATAAGATTCATGTGGAGTAGAGCCGAGTTATCCTAGTCAACCTAACCAGAGCCATCCTAGATCAGCCATTAGCAAGCCAACCCTCAGATATGCTACTGAACCTTGCCTAGATGGCAGAGATGCTTAGCCACAGACCGCAGATGTGTGAGCTATAGATGCTTGTTGTTGTATGCCACTGGAGAATTGTGGTTGGTCTCCATTGAGCGTTTTCATGGCTGTAGAATATCAATTCAATGAGTAAGATGATTATACTTGTAATGGCCAAGATGGCCAAATGATTCTTATGGATAGAGAGAGTGAATCATATATCGGTTGTCACTCTAAAATTTGTTTTGAGTAATGGAAAATAACATTTTGAATGACAAAGTTTTCAAAGATTTTTGTAAAAATGACTTTTCTTGTATAAATCAAATATTTAAAATATTTTATCT
>NW_007730244.1:66810-68322 GCF_000696425.1 Galeopterus variegatus | reverse complement strand
TCTAAAATTTGTTTTGAGTAATGGAAAATAACATTTTGAATGACAAAGTTTTCAAAGATTTTTGTAAAAATGACTTTTCTTGTATAAATCAAATATTTAAAATATTTTATCTGACGCATTAAGAACTGAATGTTAACCATCTGGCCCTCCATTTAGAAAGATGAATTACTAATAAATAAATAAATAAATGCCCACAGAAAATTTTCGATTTATAGGTGGAACCAAATTAAACCACAGTGTTTATTTGCACTTGTTTTCTAAAGGTCTGAGGGGTTTATAATAGCTAACATTGAGTGCTCACTGTGCCCAGTGTTCTAAGAGGGAGGTATTAACATTACCCTTAATTTACAATGAGAAAACGGAGACCCAGAGAGGTTAAGAAACTTGTTCAGAAACACAAAGCTAGGAAGTGGTTAAGCTAGGATTTAGTAAAGCTTGAAACTCCACACTTTTAACCACCACACTTCATTAGCATGAAAAATAAGAAAATAATTAAGTGCTGGATTTGGCAATACGCTTGTGGTTTTATTTTTATTTTTAAGGCAGTATTTCAGTTTAAATGTATTTTAATCATTTGCAAGTGTCTAGTACTTATAATTGATTTTTAATTCAATAAGCTGAAGAGAAAAAAATGTGGAGCGAGGCATTTTGACACCTGCTGCTAGTTCCCTCACCTTCATTTTTAGACATTTTTGTACTAGCAGCTTAACCATTTTTGTTTTCATTTCCACCATATATATATTAGGCGCAACAGCACTTGCTTCACTTAAAAAAATAGTGCTTTGCATCTCTTACAATAACACATACAGAATAATTACTTTATTATTATTATTAGTCACGTTAATACATAAGAGTTGGTAGTGGATGGTGAACCTTATGGAATCACACAATTCTGCAATGTGTTGATAACACACAGACCTGTTGATGGTGTACCCATCAGTTTAGATGCCAAGACTCTTCATGCACACTGTTTATAGTCCTAGGCTGATATGCTACTGCTTTGCCATTAGTAGGTAGTCAGGACCAACATACTATTCAGCTTGCAAAAGAGCTAGGCTTAATAAAAGCAGGGCATACCACTTTCACTTGTTAGCTACCTTGACTAACCTTAGACAATTAGACACATAAAACTCAGACACCCTTAATGGCTGCACCTCCAACTACTGTGGAGGGAAGTTGCAATATGGGATATGCTTGGCCTGGATTGGTTTTTATGTTGTAGAGACCTAGGGGGAAATAAATTTAAAATACTTCACCTGGTTTTTAGGCAATAGCTAGAGAAAATGAGTGCTACAGATCATGAAGTTTTACTTCTCTTTCAAGCAGAGTTTTCCTAAATTTGTTCCTGTTATTCTTAAACATAGTAAAGTGTTCACATAGTAAAAAAAGCAGAGGTCTTAAACCAAGGTTTTTAGCTTTTTTGTACCATGGATTCCTTCAGCAGTATAGTATAAGCTATGGATGCCTTCTCAGAATAGTGCTTTTAATGCATAACATAAAATGCACACTACA
>NW_007730244.1:65706-66313 GCF_000696425.1 Galeopterus variegatus | reverse complement strand
GTTTTCCTAAATTTGTTCCTGTTATTCTTAAACATAGTAAAGTGTTCACATAGTAAAAAAAAGCAGAGGTCTTAAACCAAGGTTTTTAGCTTTTTTGTACCATGGATTCCTTCAGCAGTATAGTGTAAGCTATGGATGCCTTCTCAGAATAGTGCTTTTAATGCATAACATAAAATGCACACTACAAAGAAAACTAATTATAATAAAATACCGTTAAAATATTTTAAAATATTGTGAAACGGTTTGTGTTCCTTTATGTGTGCATTACCTAAGCAACATATTTAAAATATATTTTAGATAGATTTAGATAGATTTTAAATAAAAAAGCTAAAGTTAAATGTTCTGTTTTAAAGATACAGTGTGAAGGCTAGTGTAAGAACATTAGACAGGGATGGTCTTTAATTCACCTTCTTCCAAATTTTGACCACCAACAGTTGGAGGTATGAAGTGCTGGAAGGTAACCTAGACATCTGGGTCACCAGAGTGGGAACGCTCATCTTCACTGTGTGGGCTGAATTACAAAGTACCAAGTGCCCAGATAGTTCCTCTCACCTTCTATAGGAAGGAAGGCTTCAATCACATGCAATCCAGCAATGATTTTAAAGTA
>NW_007730244.1:64685-65435 GCF_000696425.1 Galeopterus variegatus | reverse complement strand
AGAGATGAAGGACTAAAGAGAAGCTAAATAAAATAAAATAAAGCATGAACTACAGAAAGACCGAAGCCAACTCTTAGTCTCTTCATTTTTTAAGTTAGATAAAACATTTATGAAGTACACAAATTTTATAATTTTAGGATTATACAGCTTTATGATTTTTTTCACTTATTTACAGACCTGAGTAACCACCACTTAGATCAAGCTGTAGAACATTTCCATACCCTAGAAGTTTCCTTCATGGCCTTTCCCAGGCATGTCTAACCCCTACCTCCCGAGATAATCGCTATCTGACTCCAACACTATAGATAAGTTTTGCCTGCTCTTGAACTTCATGTAATGAATCATATAGTAGGTAAGCTTTTAAGTCTAGATTCTTTGATCAGTATAATGTCCATGAGATTCATCCATTTCGTTGCATGTCATTAGTAGTTCATTGTTTTTGTTGCTATGCAGAGAGCCCTTCACTTTTATCATTGGTTTCATCTTGCTCAGAATACCCTGAATTCGACTGAAAGTCTGTAGCTCCACTTTAGACATGGTACAAATATGATGATTAATATCCTCCTGAAGGAAACAGAGTTTTCGAAAACGGTTTATAATTCCCCTATTTTTTCCAGTTCAGGAAGAAAACTGTTCCATTTCTTGTGGGTATTCTTTCTTTCTCTAGATCTGGAATGCATGAAAATGCAAATAATCTGTATTGCTAAATGAGATAAAAGCATTTTTTAGTGGTATTTTCTGCCACCATTT
>NW_007730244.1:63308-64298 GCF_000696425.1 Galeopterus variegatus | reverse complement strand
AATAATCTGTATTGCTAAATGAGATAAAAGCATTTTTTAGTGGTATTTTCTGCCACCATTTTGAACAATTCCCCAACAGCCCAAATCAACATTGAATCAATAATGACCATTGTTATAAGTTAAAGAAAAAACAAATCCAGATCTAACACTAACTATTGTTAATAGCAGAAAATCAGCAGAGAATCTAACATGAACCTCTTTGGGAATTTGTGATTATAACCCTGGTTCCACCATATTTAAAATTGTTATTCTTGTAGAAAAGCTGAGAGACTGGAATCTGTTTGCAATTACCAAATCAAAATGCAATTAACTAGTCAGTGGGAACAAACAATGATGTCTTTAAATGCCCTTTTGGAAATGTAGATTTGGTAATGGTGATCAGGTTCCCAAGGTTCGGATGTTTTCACTTATGAGCCTTCCTATGAAATACTGTTCTGAGGACCACTGCACTAGTTTGTCCTAGGAGGAGAGAGAAAGTGAGGGAGAGGAAGATATGACCCTTGATCTGGGCATCCGGGCTTCTCATGTTCTTGGAACACTTCAAAGGAAACTTTCCCTCTGGTCCCTCACCTATAGTATGTAAATGCACTTCAAACCAAGGATTAAATTTTGCTGGCACATGATCTTTTTTCCTTACAAAATTATTACAAGAAGTGCTTCTGATATGGCTTAGATGTGTTATTCAGGTTTTAAAAAAAATTCTGCTGCTTATTAATGTAGAATTTCTGTTTCAATGAAGGCATAGCTAACAAGCTAGAAATATTCACTTCCCCTTTTCTCATTTGCAAGAGCATTTCTCTAGTATATGATTTTCTAAATATTCATTTGACTCGTTTTAGCTATTTATTGTATCTCCTAAAATCAGCCTTTAGTGAGTCTTTGGCTATAGCTTCTAATGAAGAGCAAAAACATCGAAATATATCCATAACAGTGGCAATAGTAACAACAAAATAATAACATTTTTCATACTTTCGATACTTGTCTATTAAA
>NW_007730244.1:36800-62997 GCF_000696425.1 Galeopterus variegatus | reverse complement strand
AGTGGCAATAGTAACAACAAAATAATAACATTTTTCATACTTTCGATACTTGTCTATTAAAAGGGACTTTAATTCAGTGAAATTGATGGCCATTTCCTTTCTAAGTATCAGATTAACCTTTGATACTGTACCGGTGAGGTGGGAAAGCAGTGGAATGGCCAAAAATGGAGCAGAAGGAGAAGCAGTCCGAGCTCCTGTAATCTACAAGCTGTTTATCAGACTGAAGTTTAATTCACTAATGGCAGTATAACGATGGCGTCACACAGGAACGTGGAAGCTGGGAAGGATTCCTCTGAATTTGGTTGACTTTTTGGGCCAATGAACTGCTCACTCAGGAACAGTGGGCTTTAGCAGATTAGTTGACTCTAAGCACTTTATACAAAAAAGTGAGAAAAAACCCCACAACTTTTCCTTAAGGAGTGCTTCCCTCAGCAATATGAAGTAGCTGCAGGCTCACCCCTAGTGATTGCAGGCCTGGGGCAAGAATACAAATGGAGGCCCTAAATAGTTAAACATTATAAATCAAGAGAAAATACCATTAAATAAAATGCCCTAACTTCCTATCCTTACAAATTCACCTTGATAATAAGTTAAAAGGTCAGGTTTGAATTTAGAATTCTTAGGTGCCTAGGAGTTCCCACCTGGAATGTGACAGAACTGGGGGAGCCAGTCTGGGCTCTGGCTCCTGGCCTGCAGCCTGTCCCATGTCTCTTTCTACCCCCAGCTTCATCACAAATCTCAGGGTGTCTCATGAGTTCACATGTGGAGTTCTGGTGCAAGCTCTATCCACAGTTCCTGCAAACAGTAGTCTGATAGCCAGCCTCCAGGCCTAGGGGCACATACACTGGCAGCTCAGGGAAAATCCCCAGGAGATTAAACCTGCAGAGATGTCAGTTCAGTGTGTTTGCAGCCATTCGGGCAGTGGATTCCAGGGTCCATGTATCTACAGAATGGTCTGGAAAGTGGGGTAAGGGCCCTGGGTGGATGCTCTTCCTTGGCCCAGAGAAGCCCCACCCCATTGTGAGGCATGACTGAAGAAGGCTGGCTCAGAGCCCTTTAAAGAAGGGTCCTCTCTTGCTCAGGTCAGGATGGTACTAAATAGCTTCTCTTGATTATATGTTAGGGATGTCAGCCACCCCCAAAAGTCTTCCTTTTAATTGTCCCAGGGACTGTGCCAAATACTGCAAATTCAGAGATGAATAGGTTATCACCCTTGAATGAATTGTGTCCTTCTAAAAGGCCACTCTAAAATGCAAACATAATACAGGCTGAGGGGGAGTTTCTTCCTCTCCCAGGACTGCTGTAATGTGAATTGGTCACACAAATGTGCTAATTGTTCCCATTTAAGAGTAGTGCAGAGAGCCAGACCCTGACCATGACAGCCACTGATTCATGTTTTCTGAGAGATGTGCATGCTCCAGTAAATGGCTCTCCACCTAGTTCCTGCCACAGTCTTGGCCCATTGCCTGCTCCCCACCCTCTTTCCTCTGACTGCAATTTCCTAATCACAAACTCCTGAGAGGGGTCCTCTCTGCCAGCCAGTGCCCAGATTAACCCATCTGGGATTTAGGTTGCTCTGCAGCTCCACCTGCCAGAAGTTGCCCTGATCAGTGTTCTCTTCCTGGCTTAGGACAGGACTGTGGGAGATGGCATCTGGGTCCTTGATTTTCCATTCTCTGTCCCCTGACTATATTATCAGAATAACCAGACAAGTCAGGAAGGTGGAACTTTCCACAGGATTCCTGCCTCTGTCCCTTCAACAAATTAAGCTGATAATAAAAAGACTGTTTTTGGTCGAAAGAGACCTATGGGACCCAATAACCAGATGCAATGAATCTTCTTGAACTAGATCCTTGTTTGGACAAAAGTATTAAAGGGGCAACTGGATAAATTTAAATATGGTTTCAGTATTAGATGAGATGAAAATTTACTGAAATGGAAAGATGCAGATTATTGATTGGGGGGAAAAAAGCAAGTTGTCAAAAAACAAAACAACTATGCACAAATATCTAGAAAGATATGCCTAAGAATTTATAGTGGGTGGTGGCAATGTAAAGTTTTATTTTATTTTTTTTGAATTACCTACAATGTTTAAATGTTTCATCTATAATAAAAGTGTTACTTAAAAATAATTGGAAGATATGTTTTTATTTGTTTAGAAATTACTACATACCGTATATCTCTCAGGCTATCCTTCCAGACTAGCTCAGGTCTGGTGGGGACCCAACAGCAAATTCTGATATAAAAATCAGGAGTTCCCAGAAGTGTTCTCAGACANCAGTGCCCAGATTAACCCATCTGGGATTTAGGTTGCTCTGCAGCTCCACCTGCCAGAAGTTGCCCTGATCAGTGTTCTCTTCCTGGCTTAGGACAGGACTGTGGGAGATGGCATCTGGGTCCTTGATTTTCCATTCTCTGTCCCCTGACTATATTATCAGAATAACCAGACAAGTCAGGAAGGTGGAACTTTCCACAGGATTCCTGCCTCTGTCCCTTCAACAAATTAAGCTGATAATAAAAAGACTGTTTTTGGTCGAAAGAGACCTATGGGACCCAATAACCAGATGCAATGAATCTTCTTGAACTAGATCCTTGTTTGGACAAAAGTATTAAAGGGGCAACTGGATAAATTTAAATATGGTTTCAGTATTAGATGAGATGAAAATTTACTGAAATGGAAAGATGCAGATTATTGATTGGGGGGAAAAAAGCAAGTTGTCAAAAAACAAAACAACAAAAAAGCAAGTTGTCAAAAACCAAAACAACAAAAAAACCCTAATATATGCACAAATATCTAGAAAGATATGCCTAAGAATTTATAGTGGGTGGTGGCAATGTAAAGTTTTATTTTATTTTTTTTGAATTACCTACAATGTTTAAATGTTTCATCTATAATAAAAGTGTTACTTAAAAATAATTGGAAGATATATTTTTATTTGTTTAGAAATTACTTCATACCGTATATCTCTCAGGCTATCCTTCCAGACTAGCTCAGGTCTGATGGGGACCCAACAGCAAATTCTGATATAAAAATCAGGAGTTCCCAGAAGTGTTCTCAGACAGAACCACATTAATCTTTTACCTACATAAGTTTTCTGAGTTAAAATTTAATGTTATTCCTTCAGCTTTCACAGAAAGATTAAATGAAATTTGAATAATGATTTGAAAAACTATAATAGAAGTCATTTTCTGTTATTTAATGTGGTATCTCTTTAGTAAGTACTTAATTTGGGGATTCTTTCTAGAGTTCAGTGCCTGGAAAAAATTGTCTTGTTTTTTATTGATTCTTCATTTTCTGTACAAGAGAACCCTATAATCTATAGGGTTTCCCTGTTATCTGGGTTACTGGGGAACTCAGATGTAAATTATGCACATAATTGCATTAACAAACTTATTACCTATGAGCTTAAAAGAGTAATCTCCTTTCTCTTTACACCTCATTATTATTTCATAAAAATCTAATTGAAAAGCACTGATTCTAATTGTCTTTTTTTGCTTGTATGATCATTATCTATACCATTTTAAATTCATTTTGGAAGGAGGTAGAGTATAAATAAATAATATGGCTGCCCTCCAGATCTCTGCAGAGCCTGTGCAGACAATTTAACACATAGTTGATGGTGTTCAGAGTATCTCCCCAAACCACTACTCTTCTCACATTGACTGGGTGGTGAGGCCCATGGGGTTGAACCTCCCTCACTCAAGCCACAATTGCACACAGTTGGATCAGACAGACACATGACCAAATCCAGGTGTGGGAGTCTCCATGCTGGGCATTCGGAATTGATAAACTGATTCTCGCTGGTCTTGACTGGTTACTTAGGATGCTGTGAAGCATAATGAAGCCAACAATGAAAACAACCAGTATGCAGTAGTCTCTTTTTATCTTTAAAAAATAAATTCAACTTAGAACAAACCATGTTGAATCATGATATTTTGCTTTTTCTCCAAAAGGCAGATATTAGAAATAGAAGAATATTCTAAGTTCTGGGGCCAAAGAGAAGAATGTTTACACAGTAGTACAAATACTTACTCTGCAGAACTCAGTGGAGCAGCCTCAGTGAGAAGGGTAGGGTGGGAGGAAAGGAACCATTATCATCGCTTGGGGAGTTTTGACCAAAAACACACTTCAATCTCACATCCACCACTTACTACAGAGGAGACAGGCTTCAGGAAAATTTATTTTTTTAAGACTATAGATAATTCTGATGCCTGCTTGCTTCCCTACCTCCTCAAAGAATGAATAAAGGATTTGTGGTCTTTTGAAGAACGACTACTCTGTTGAACATCATTGCAAAGACAGTGATGTATATATAGTAAAGTTCTTGCCAAGAAAATACTTATTTTCCTACATGTGATACTAGCATTATCAATCAACACCACCTTTGTAGTTTCATACAGCAATTTTTGTTTTTGCTAGTGTACTTTGTGGTATTTAGTGTGCTGTTTCCAAACTTTAGATTTATTATGATCCTTGGAGTTGTTCCCCAGAAACTATGAATTACACTAAATTCACATTTTATTTCATCATTCCAGCCTCTCTAGCCAAGTAGGTTGGAATAAAAATTCTCTTTTTTCCCAAGTGGAACTAATAAGGTAGGCCTTTAATAAATGGCCACTGATTAACTGAATTAGGATTAAGACCACACTATTTTAGAGGCGTGAGATAGCAAATTGTTAAATAAGTTTCCTCTGGTTTGGAAGAGTCAATGAGTTTCTCAGTTGGGAAAGACTCAGAGTTTTATAACTAAATTTCCCTGAATGGGGCAGTGAGAGGTAGCTGGGATCAGCTAAAGCTGTATAAGATCAAGGATCTGCTGTGAATTCACGGAGACTCCCCACCCTCACTCCCAACACACAGGCTCAGACTGTCTGCAGATTTGTGATCCCTTTCTGATTTTCACATATCTGTTAAAAAAAAAAAAAAGAAGTGATGTATTCTCAAAATAGAAACAGATGTGAGATTTAATTTCTCATTGGAAGTGACAAAACATACAAAGTTTTGGAAAAATATGTATCTTGCATATTTCAAGATTTCAGAAATAGTCATCCAACAAATAAAAGAAGAGCTAAATAACAGGGTGGTCTTTCATTGGTTTCTGTGTTCCTTATTGTAAGATTTCCATGACAGTCCAATGTCAATCAAATATAGAGAATACAGAAATGTCATAGATATGATAGAAGATATATAAATATATATTTTTAAAAATAATAATTTAAGAAAAAAGCAGCAATTTTTTTTAGTTTTAAATAAGAACTGAATTTGATGATTTCTACATTTTCATCTCAGTGTGAACTTTCATCAAATTACCTTTGACCAAATGGGCTTTTTCTATCAAAAAAAAAAAAAAAAAAGTTCAGAAATGAATTATTTTACTCATTCAGTTTTAAGGACAGTTGCTATACAGAGCAGAGTAGATGTAATCACTTCTAAGAAAGAAAGATGTGAGGAGGCATATACTGATGAGTATGTGTGATTGCGGTAAGTAAATTTGCATTTATATAGCACCATTTTTCAGGTGAGACAATTGGTAATGTATTTGCTACAGTGCATCACTGTGATGTAAAATCCATACTAAAGAGGAATGGTGTAGCTCTTTTTAAAAGAAAGGCATCTGAATTTGATGAACATTTATCTAGTGCCTACAATGCACCAGGCATTGGGCTGGGTGGGAATTTCTTGCTGTCATTTCACTTTCATGATAAGCCTATTTGGTATGAATATCTCCATTTTTTAAAATAAGGAAACTGAGTATTCAAGAAAATGAAATAACTTGGTTGTAAGTCACACATTTGGTAAATTGCAGAGCCAAGATTGGAATGCAGACCTTTCTGAGTCTAAAATTATTTTTACTCTACTCCAGTTAAATCAAGGGAAAATGCTACAAATTTTCAGAAGTCCCTGTATTTAATAGTGCTTAAAGTTTGCAAATTAATTTTACATTTGTTTTTAATTCATAAGGCACATAGGACATCCATGCTAGAGATGAGGAATATCCAGAAAGTTTGAGAGACATGCTACAGTTTGGCATGGTTTGTGACAGAAGAGCAGCTGGGCAGCTTTTGGTGACCTGGGTTAGTGACTGATACTTCCCTCCAGGCAAGTTCAACCAAAAAGAAGTTATGCGAATGTCCCATAAAATCTGTTTGGTGACCTGGGTTAGTGACTGATACTCCCCTCCAGGCAAGTTCAACCAAAAAGAAGTTATGCGAATGTCCCATAAAATCTGTTCTCCTCATCAGGGTGGTCTTCCAACTGTGTCTTGAGGAACCCGAGGGATTCTATGGCAGAGACTCAGGTGGGAGACTGGGAGAGCGATAAAAAAGCAGGCAGGGAGTTGGGGTGGAAACTGTAAAGTGGGGCTTTAACCCTTCTCTCCCCTTTAAACAGAGAAGTTCTGCTTCAATTTTGCTTTGTATAGTTATCTCCCCGTAAGATTTTCCTTGAATAAAAGAGCTCTGTGACTTTAAACTATTTCAAAACTACATCTTTATCCCACATGAATTTGCATCTCTTTGAAGTTTTTTGTACTTTTTGTACCCAGGCATTTGAGGAACCAAGATGGAACCAGTGATTAAGAAATGGACAAAAACAGGAAAGCGGGACAGCATTTTGAGAGTATATAAGGTTGCGCACTATTTTGCATATATGTCACAGCCAAGATTTACCGGCTGCTAAATGTTTACCAGTAATCAAAAAAGTAACCAACTATGTCTATGTTGATGCTTCTCATATCAAACTGAATAGTTATTCCTAACAGGAGCTTGTTAGCACATCCAAGCTTGTGGAGCTGACAAAGTAGGCTGGTAGTTAGACTTCCAACTTTCAGGGCAACTATGGGCCATAAAAGTAAGAGATGCTAAAATTTCATAAGGAGATAAATAGATAGATTTCATTGTAGGGATTTTTCTCCCAATGTGTTAATCACTTGGGGATACACAGACAAACACCCCAATTTGCTTTTGTCACTTCTGAGTCTGTGCCCTAAAGGATTTTGCACATACCTTCAATATAGCCCCTACCTCACAGTCCAGTGGTGTCTGTGTCCATTCCTCCCACTCCCCTGTGAGTTCTTCATAAGGATCAAATCTCCCTCATCATGGTGATCCCAGGAGTTAGTAATGGGCGTGGCACACAGATGCTCGATAAGAATTTGTTGAGTGTTAAATCATGATATTAAAAAAAATGAAACATATATGTTGCTGTCAGAAACATAACAATTTTCATTTTGTTATTGTTAATGCAAAGAGAAATAAGGGTTTCTCTTCAGGTTTTGTATCAGTATCCCACCTTACAATGATGTTTGTTCACAGTTATTACAATTTCAGAAATATTGGCCAAGTTGGAAAATACTGGTTGGTTGGGAAAATTGGTCATGGAATTAGAAAAATGCCAACTTTCTTTTTTGCAAGATCTTTTGCATGTTCAATTTTTAGAAGACTAGTAGTAAAAAGAATGTGTCTAATCTGTACAAGGGTATTTCAAAAAGTTCATGGAAAGATTCATATTATTTTTCAATTCTATTTTTCCATGAACTTTTTCAAGTACCCTTGTATCTGTCTTCCAAAGTCAGTTTACTTGAAGCATGACCCTTTATAACAAGGGTGTTGCCTACTCAAGAAGAGCACTGGAAAAACATCCAAGCTTCTCTAATATTAATACAAAAGCCCTCCCAACTGTTGTACATTGGCTTTCTGCCCTCTTTCTGTCACTTTTTCTTAATATTAATTGGGTTGACATAAAATGATGTGATGTCTGTCTTGTGTGATTCAGAGAGTTTTCCCCATTGACAGCCCAGGCCAGTGTGAGCTCAGGAAAAGGATCACATCCCTGGAGAAAGCTTTCCCTCTGTGGCACCCAGAGAAGATAGGTGAGTTGGCCAGGAGCAAGAGCCCTGGGACATGATCCTGCACATCCCAAAGATCTTACTACCAGGGAAGGGCCTCTCAGGTGCCACGGGGGCCCTTATGACCACTGCTCCATCCTGTCCCAGCTGCCCTTGGCATCTGCTTTATCTCTTTGTTTAAATGTCCATCCACACTTTCCTTTGGGAGGCCAAGGAAAACATGAATACATTCACTTCCAGAGTGACCTGAAGGGAAAGATGAGAGACATCCTGTTTCAAGATTTTCTACCCCTCTGTCCCTTAACTAATCTTCCTTTTTCCTTTCTAGTGTGCAAGTTTCCATTTCAATTTCTTATCAAATGTGTGCTTATAGTGTGTTTGTGTTTGCATGTATGTGTGCATGTGTTTGATAGGTGATGAACTTAGAATTCAGGCTGAACACTAACAGAGTTGCATAAACTTGGCTCTGTAAATTCTTGATAGTTTAGAGCTCACTTTCCAGGCTGCTCTCAGAAATGCTCTAGTCTGCTATATGAGCTGAAGGTAATTGAGACAAATGTGGTGGCTTGCATCATGAAATACCTTAAAACTTCCCAGTTAGATAGCTGGATCATGATGAGGGGGGTTGAAACCACACATTCTGAAGCAGAGGTTCTCAATCTCAGTAGCACGTGAGAGTGCCACTAGTTCATCAGAGCAATCGCGTAACAATCTCTGGGAGTGGAACCAAGGCATCATGGCTTTTTTAAAAAGTTCTTCAGATGGTTCCAAAACACATTCTGAAGCAGAGGTTCTCAATCTCAGTAGCACGTGAGAGTGCCACTAGTTCATCAGCGCAATCGCGTAACAATCTCTGGGAGTGGAACCAAGGCATCATGGCTTTTTTAAAAAGTTTTTCAGATGGTTCCAAGGTACAGCCAAGCAACTGTTCTTCTAGAGATAGCTATAATCTGCTAACAAAAATGACAATAAGGAATAATTCATTAAATACATTTTATGGTTTGTTTCTTGCTGTCACAATAGGTATCTTTCAATATCCTAGATGCAAAATCAATCTGCCCTGGGTTTAATGTCCCCCCAAAACCTTGTCCCCACTATGGCAATGTAAAGAGGGTAGGAAGTCCTATTATGATAATTGAAAGGTGGGGCCTTGGAGAGGTGACTAGATTGTAGGACCATGCCGTTAATGGGTTAATAATTGTGGTCAGGGGCACGGTTCTGAGGGCTTTAAAAGAAAAACACATGAGAGGTTAGTCTCTCTCTGCTCCTCCATTTTCTGCAATGTGAGACCCCTGGGTCAATGTCACCACCACCAAGACCCTCACCAATATGTTCCCTGGACTTTGGACTTCCCAGCCTCATAAACTGTAAGCAATAAATTTTGTTTTCTTATAAATCACCCAGTTCCAGGTGTTTTATTATAAGCAACAGAAACAGACTAATACATCATCTTTTCCACATTTGAGTTACCACAAGAAAATTGGACCAAGCCAAATCATTTTCTTTCAAAATTAGGTACATCATGTAAACAGAACAAAATTGAAACACTGCTCTCTTTATGAGAAAAGAATACTACATTTAATATTTATAATTCATTTTCACTGCCATTAAAAATAAATTGGTCAATCACTAATGATTCTAAGTATCTTGACTTATACCTGGTGATAGAAAACGAACATGAGTGTCTAGTTCCCAAAAGCTTTCTCTTATAACTTGTTTCCTTCCTTCTTTCCCCTCTTGTGAAAATTTGGTGTTGGGGATGAAGATTTGTAAAGAAGTGGACCTAGAAAAATCTACCATTGTCCAAGATCCATAGATGTTTTGGAATAGTGTCTTATGTTACAGTTTTCAGTTTAAAAGTATTGGTCAATGTTTTAAAAAGCATGACTCATGTAAATGTACAAATACTTCTCTTTTCACTCAAGACCCAAAGTAATTCTACTTTTTGGAAAGGGACTTGGTAAGGATGTTTGTTATTTAGAATACTTCTTGATGATGAGAATCATAAATGTGTATTGTTGTCCATCTCTCATGAAAGTGAATAGCTTCTGGTCCTCCCTCTTGATAGGGATGGAAAAGAATGTGTTCTCTAGACCAGTGACCACAGATCACGTGCTTAAGGCTGTGTTAATCTGCTCCAGCAAAGATACTACAGAAGCAGAAATCAGAACTTGTATTTTATTGAGTCCACTGTCATTTCCGAGATCTTTCCGGTTTTTGTTGGGTCCAAACTTGTGAATAAGATGAAGATATGAATCAATGGACACTGCATCCTTTTGGATGACACTAGTCTATACCATGTGGATGCAATGTTGTGTTTGATTTACTATCTGCAATGGTTAACTTTATGTGTAAACTTGACTGGGCCACAGAATGCTGATATCTGTTTAAACATTATTGTGGTGTGTCTGTGAGGGCATTTTTTAAATTTTTAGACTGAATAAAGCAGATTGCCCTCCCCAGTGTGGGTGAGCCTCATCCAACCTATTGAAGGCATGAATAGAACAGAAAGGCTGAGTAAGAGAGAATTCTCTCTCTGCCTGTCTTTGCATGGGGACATCTGTCTTCTCCTGCCTTTAGACTTGAACTGGAGCTGTGCCATCACCTCTCTTGGGTCTCCAGCTTGCCGACTACAGATCTTAGGACTTTTCAGCCTTCATACTCACTTGAGCCAATTCTTTACAATAAATCTTTTTCTCTCTCTGTCTCACTCTGTCTCTCTATACACACATAGACACGTGTGCACATGTGCTTATACGCACATATACACATACACTCTCTTGGTTCTGTTTCTCTGGAGAAACCAGACTAATACATTATCTAAGTTTGGGGAGGGGTGAATTTCAATTTCAAGTCTCTACTTTGACTTCCTCAGTACAATAACTCTTACTTCACAGGCCAATGGACCAATATAGGGTTCTGTCAACTACTAACAATGTCCACTTCAATTACAACTTGGTCATCTAGGAAACAACCACTGGCTAGGACCATGGTCCTAGAGGAACCACTGTGAGCTAGACTTGGGCCTGGACTCTATTACGTAGCCCTCATATATACCCAGTCTAATAAGGAGAGGGATGATCCTTTAGGTTTTAGTGTATTAATGTTAACCTGATCCTTTTGTCCACAGTTATTGAAATGTTTATTTCTCTTTCCTCAGTATATGGTTACCAAGAAAATAGCTAAAGTCATTTGGGAGTATTATTGGGGGAATTATGTATATACTTACCATGGGATTATAGAATCCTCTCTCCTGGGGACCTAGCCTCTCCATCAGCCAATAGATTCTGGAAATTGGCTCATATCCAGAAACTGTGCAAGGAATTTTAACTTTCTTGGGTGGAGGGCATTGTCCCTCAGCTTCCTTGATGTCCTTTGATTATATGGATTGAGCAATATATTTGTTCACTGTCAATCTATATCTCCCCAAGAACAGTTGTCCTCTACTAAATGTATCTATACTTCCCTATGGGTCAGGACATCCTGGCTACCACTCTGACTTTGTCACTCATGATAACTGTGTTCACTTTTTTGCTGATGGCTTGGTGCTGCTACATGGTCTCTATTAATTTAGGATCTTTTCATTTCTATTGCTATCAAGAAGCTTTGTTTTATACTAACGTTTTGTACATCGGTCCTCACCTATAGAAGAAAGATGCCCCTGAACTTCTCATCAGTGCATTCCTTATCACTTTGGCAACTGGTTTGTACGCCACACCCTCCCATGAACGTAGTCAGCTGGTGTATTTTCTGGCCTTATGCAATATATTCACTCTAACATTCCAACTTTTCTGAGCTATTTGCTCCTCTCTTCTTCCATTATCATGGTGGTTTTCACACTTCTGCTTCACTTGGTTTGAGTTATTGCTTTTTCCAAGCTTCCAAGAACCAACCCAGCAGTGAATTAGCAATATCTCCTGAGATTCTTACAAGGATATTAAATGCTGTATCACAGGAGTATATGTTTTCATATCAACAAACTCTTTCCTATTCAACTTTGTATTTAATGTATCTTAATCCAGAACCCTCAGGATCCAGTCCACACATATGCTCCAGCTCCCACGAGGACACATTAGCTAGGACTTGAACCTCTTTTGAGGATTCCTCCATTTCACGCCCATGTAATGTTGTGACTTGATCTTATTTATTGATCTGGTGGCCAAATATAGTGTTGGAAATAGATCTTAATAGGGTATTTCTTGCAAGGCAGAGGGATTTTCATCACTCAAGCGAGAAAAGAGTGCTAGCCTCTATCGAGGGGAGAAGGCCACTTCTGCAAGCCAAAAGAGCTCAGGAGAATTTGGGAATTCAAGACTTTTGAGAGCATTGACCTAAATGTCCTCACCCTAAATCTCAGCATCTCACTCCGTCCAATCAGATCTTGTCATGGCAGACTTACTGGTGCTGAAAATTCAATGTTCTCTAGAGATTCTGAACTTTGGTATTTTCTGCATCTGGCTGAGTTGATAAGGATCTTTTTATATGTGGCACTCTGATTTTCACGCTTTTCCTTATTTAGGCAATGAGCTTTTAATTTTCTTTCATTTATTGGTAGTTCCTAGCAGAAATCATGCAATTCAGTATCGTTCCAATGATCACTTCCCTTGAACTTCCCACATGCCTGAGATATTGCACCTGCTAATGCATTTCCTTTCACCAGGGATCCCATACCAGTTCACTGCCAGTGAAAGTTTTAACAATTCAGCGCTAGCTGCTGGAGCCTCAACTACTCCACTTATAATCATTGCTAGCCAGCCACCAGGGGATTCAGCTCCAAAATCCACTTTAAGATCTGCTTCCATGGGCCACTATTGTACTAACTCTCCTGGGTCAAGCTTTCAGGGAAATAGACTCTGAGATGGAGTGCTGAATGTAGATGTTATATTGAAGAATGTTATTAGGAATAAAGCTTATAAGGGAGTGCACAAAGCGGAATTGTTTAGAGAAGTTAATCCACAAAGTAATTTAAATAGATGCTTCTGACAGTCCCATAGAGAGATTTGAAGCTGCGATGACTCTTCAGAGATAGCCCAAATGGAGCAAGTAGGCTGGGCCTTTATATCCCTACATGGACCAGTAATTGAAAATGGGCTGTCTCTGGGAGAGGTATAATCTCGGGTGTAATCTTGGTATAATCTTTAGCTAAAGGAGCTGATTCCTTCCTGGGGAAAGATTTAGCTGTGAGGCTTATGCAGGCAACATTCTTGGCAGCTGGGAGAAGAGTATCCCTGTCCTACAGGGGAACCTGGGTGGTACACCACAGCATCTACTTAAACTGGCTTTCAAGAATTAGCTAACTAGCTCACCAAAGAAAAGTAAAAGACATTGAGAGTTCTATTGCAAATTCTGGGGGACTTAAAAGAGCTTCCTGATCTTTTATTCTTTGCAAAGAATCATATCTTCACAATAGCAAGGAAGAAAAAAAAAAGGAGCAAATTGAACTAATGATTATCTGCTTTTATATTTTTTAATGAGGTTCTAACTAAATTAATACCAGGTCCAATACTAAAATGTTTTTGTTTTGTTCAGAACCCACCTATATTATGTGGATAAGTCACTGGAAAAAATTATAAAGTTGGAAAGTAAATTTGTGTAGCCTTATGAGGATCATAGGAATCTAGGATTGTGTTGAATCACCCACTGTGTCCGCAGGTCATAAAATCTCTGGTATGCCTGCATTCTGCTGTTTTAATAGGGGATAAAGCCAACATCTGCTGTCCAACATTAAGAATCCTTATGGACATTTGAGTAATCTCTTATTTCTCTTCCAAGTGTAGCTTGCTTTAACTGAGTCTGAACACAGAAAAAAACTGCTTTTTTTCAGACTTTAAGTTGTGAAAGAAATTACCTTTATTTTTAAGGCTTATTTGCAGGGTAAAAATCAAGATAAGCAAAATTAGATAGTTAAAGCTGTGGTAAGAAATGATATAAATTAGATTAAGTTTGTCTTTATTACCAGATATCTCAGGTATCTTACTTTAAATTAGGTAGAGTAGATTTTTTTTTTTTTTGTCCTTTTTGAGACCGGTTGCACCGCGCTCAGCCAGTGAGCGCACCGGTCATCCCTATATAGGATCCGAACCCGCAGCGGGAGCGCTGCTGCGCTCCCAGCACCGCACTCTCCCTAGTGCGCCACGGGCTTGGCCCTAGGTAGAGTAGATTTTAATAAATAAAAATATATTTGAGACTATAATAAGGAAATAATATAGAAAACGATCATAAGTCTAATAACACTTGAACAAAAATACAAAGAAATGCAACACTGTGACCAGAGCTCTCTTCCATGGAGCACTTTCTTCTCCTGCCCTCTGGGACACCACTCCTCTCCTGGTGTTACTTGCAACATACCAGACACTCTTTTGCAGTCTTCTTTGTGGTTTTGTTTTTCGGGTTTTTTTTATTTCCCACCTGTAGCTATTC
Organism: Galeopterus variegatus; assembly: GCF_000696425.1. Lineage (NCBI taxonomy): Eukaryota > Metazoa > Chordata > Mammalia > Dermoptera > Cynocephalidae > Galeopterus > Galeopterus variegatus. The sequence continues at coordinate 48,730 of NW_007730244.1, read as the reverse complement.
TCCAGCTACAATTCCTGCCTAGGTTATCTCATTCTATTTCATGCTTCAACTCCTCTCTATGACTCCCAAATGTCCACCTCCGTTCCAGATCTCTACTGTACTTCTTACTCACGTGTTCCACTAGTTACCTGATTTCACCACCTGCCTATTTAAAAGGCATGCCATAATCAACATGTCAAAACCCAAACTCTTTCTTCACTCAAACCTGCTACCCCACCAGCCATCCAACAATTTTTTTCTAATTTTAGGGAATAACTACTTCTTTTATCTAATTCCTCAAGCCAAAAAATTTAGTGTCCTCTTTGACTCCTCTCTTTCTCTCACATCGAACAGTCAGGCAACAGAAAATCCTGTCAGTATTGACTACAAGATATATCCAGAATCCTGTCACTTCTTGTTACCTTTACCATCTCCAATATTTCTTGCTTAGAGAATCACTTCCTGACTTCTCCCACTGCCTCGATCCTTCTCTCCCTACAGTCTGTTCTCTGCGTAACAATGAGAGTACAGTTATCCTTTTAAAACATGAGTTAGATAATTCTGGGTAGGATGGCATTGGTGGCAGCAACATAGTCTTTGAATCTCCTTGACTTCCCCACAACCACCCCCCCCACACACACACACATAAGACAAGGCAATTAGGGTGTTAAAATTAAAACCTTATGGAACAACACATGCAACAAAAATAGGTGTAACTTGACAATCCTGAAAACAGGAGCAAACAGGAACAAACCCCCAAGATAGCAGTATTTTTGCTGAAAGAGATACAAGATTTCTGTTGGCACTAAAAACTGAAGATCTCAAAATTCCCAAACAGGTACTCATTGAAAATTACTGCAGGCCAATCTGAGAAAAACATCGGAAATACGTAGGGGCTTTCTTTTGCAGGCTACAGTTTGTGGCTGAGTCCAAGGGACCATGGTAAGGCTGGACAGTGCTGGGATTGTCTTGACTTATAAAAATCTTAAAACTAGCAAATGAATCCTCCTTCTAGTGCAAATCCTTTCACTAAGGAGGAAATGCAATGAATGAGCAAGAAGGAACACTATGAGCAAAGGGGAAAGAAGGTCCAATAAGAAGAAAAAGAAAGAGAGAATGAACAGAACTAACAGGTATTTGAGAGTTCAAGACAATGTTATTGATTAGTTGAGATGTCAATAAAAAGAGGGCCCTAGACCCATGACACAAGGAGAGTTACCCCATCCCTTTCTCTCCTGTTAAGATTTCAGGAAAATTCATCTTACTTAATCATGAACAACAAGGAAAGGATTGTGGTCAAATATTATGTAAGTTTACTCTGAGAAAAAAAATGAATAGAATATCATTATACAGACAATAAACTTATACCCAAAAGACACGGGTATAAAACAGATTACAACTGCATCTTAATACTTCAAAACAAGTGGAAAAGAAAAAAAGAATCTATAAAATCACAACATAAAGCAAAATGTTAAAAGAACTCAGGGATGATACTATTAGATAAAGTAATGATTTGAAATGAGAGTTAATAGAACTCAGTAAAGAATTAGAAATAAATGAGGAGAAGGGAAGCATTTCAAAATGAAGACTTAGCTCGAAGAAACACCAAAGCAAACAAACATGACAGATAATGCCATAAGATAAATGGAAAGTGAAAGGAGAAAAATCAAAGTCAAAATGGAATTGAAAAAATATAAATGAACTTGAGAGCAAATGACAGAGACAGATCAGAGCAGGCAAAGATCTAACATAAAAATAATAGCAGTCCTCAAAGAATCAAAGCAATGGAATAGAACAATACTCGAACTATAATTCAAGAAAACTTTTTCTAAAATAATTTTTTTAAAAAACGTGTAGTTACACATTGAAAGGGCATATTATGCAACTGTAAAAATTGACCAACAACAGCCAACACAAGGACATACTCTAGAAAAATGATCCAACTTTGTAAAAAAGGAAAAAAATCCTTTAGTAATCCAGAAAAATAATTAAATCACTTATAAAGGGAAGAAATTAGATTGATTTTAGTCTTTTTCAGAGCAAGGCTTTATGCCAGAAGAGAATTAAATAGCACGTTTAATATATCCAAGGAAAAAGTTATAGGCCCAGGGTTTTATTAATAGCCAAATTGACTTTTATATATATCAAGACTCTGGAACCACCAATATGAACATAGAAGAACTCAGGGAATATTGTCTCTGTGAACCCTTCCTGAAGACTATATTAGAGAAATATCTGCAAAGAAACAACCAAAAGTCTGGAGAGACTTCAAGAACTGGTTGGTGAACATTGAATATATTTGCCTGTAAATATACTAGGAGAAAATGATAGATATCAGGGAGGCAATAAATTGTGTAACGACTGTATGCTATATTCTATGACAATATGCATTCAGTTAAATGTAGCCAAAATGGACAGAGAGTATGTGAAAACAGGAAAGTTTTGCTGATATAGCCTTATAAATATTGTCTAGAATAAAAAATTTTATGTAAAATTTAATACTTATTGAGAAGCAAGAAGACAAGAATATGAGCTCACCAAAAGATTTTTTATGGGAAGAAACTAGTAGACAGTATCCCCGAAAGGAGGGATTAAGGATAACATATAAGGTGTTGTATTAAATGAAAACATTGCCTTAAAAGTACAAATCATTCTAAATATCAAAAAAAAAATAGCGAGAGAAAGAGAGAACAGACTACATAGTGGTATCAGTAATATAAATGAAGGTGTTGTATTAAATGAAAACATTGCCTTAAAAGTACAAATCATTCTAAATATCAAAAAAAATAGCGAGAGAAAGAGAGAACAGACTACATAGTGGTACAGTAATATAAATGAGCTTAACCTATCTGTTAAAAGAAAAACATTTTCAAATTTTCTCACAAAGCAAAATGAAACAAAACCCCAAATATTCAGAAAAGTGCAAAATAAAAGGATCCAAAAATATATACCAGGCAAAGGCAAAGGAAAAGAAAGCGGGTTATCTTAATATTTGACAAGATAGGATTTAAAACAAAATGTATTAAAAGAATGAAAAGAAAAACTTTGTAATACCAAAGCCTATAATTTACAATAAATATGTAATAGATATTAGTATTTGTGTGCCCAAAAACACATCAACAATTTTTATAAGACAGATACTATAGGAAATGCAAGAAGAAATAGGTACAAGCAATAAAAAACACTAGAAAATTTTAACACATCATTCTCAATCCAGGACAGATCAAATGAGCAAAAAGTTAAGAAGACAGAAGGCCTAATAAATGCAATCAAGAAGATGTATCTTACAGATATATCAAATTTTATATACTGCTAGTAGAGAATATATCTTATTTTCAGGTACACAGGGAACATGTATGAGAACCTGGGCCACCAAAAAAATTAAAAACCCAATAAAATCCAAAGAATAGAAATAATATGAATAGCACCTCCTAAACATAAGGCAATAAATTAGAAATTAAAAACACATTTTAAAGACCCTTCAATATGTAAATTTTTAATAGTTACACTCTATTAAACAACTATTAGGTCAAAGGAAAAATAGACTGAAATTGCATATTTTCTCCTTTCCACAATAATAAAATATATAAACACTTCTTCAAATTAAGTAGGAAAAAACCTACTCCAGTTTTAAATTGTTGGTAGATGCTAGTGAAGACCAACTGTTCAATATAATATGTAAGTAATTCTGAAGGTGTTTTTCTTTCTCATATTTTTAGCTGAGTTGGTCAATATGTAGTTTTTAAAATATTTATAAAAATATGACCTTCACAAAACCAGTTCAACCACCATATTATTTTACATCTTAGAGTGTGAGAAGAAATAAAATCAACCATCAACCAATATCCAAAATAATGTTTCCATGATCAAAATAAAATAGTGATGATCAAAGTTTGATTTAAATTATTATCCTGAAATAGCTCTCTTTATACTGGTTACCATTGTGTGAACTCAAAATGGTTGAAGGCATTTATTTCCAAACTTGACTGATCATAAGATTTACCTTGGTTGATTCTTAAAAATGCGGAATCCAAGGCTCTCCTCTGTAGATTCTGGGTCAATCCCACTGGGCTGTAGTCTGGGTGTTTGAATGTCAAACCAACTCATCAGGTAATTCTTATGATTAGCCAAGTTTGGAAACAGGGTCATCCTGTCAGTCATGTGTCCTGATAGGCTCCTTCTATGTGTCCCAGCGGATGGAGAGAAGGAAGGATTATGCAGAGAAAGGAACTTTTATCTTTGCAATCTCAACACCAAAAGAGGAGCTGGGAGAGTGGAAGGTAGGGTTAGATGATTAGGGTATGACTGAAAGGAATCTCTCCTCCAAAATATACAAAATTATACCCCAGTGGTTCTGCAACCTGAGTGAGCATCAGAATCCCCTAGGGTAAGACATGGTGAGTCAGAACTAGGGCTTGGCCATGAGTTTTTTAAAACAAGCCCCCCAGGTCATTCTCCTGCGGTGCTCCAAAGTCCTCACATTGAAAAAGATTCTATGCATTGTTTCTGAGCCACGCAATAGCAGTCAGCCTCCTCAAATCTTTCCCTGTGGATTCACTCTTCTTTCCCTTACTCTTCAGACTTGTTCACCAGTTGTTTTGTATGTGTGCGTGTTTGCTCTCTCCAAATAGAATAATAAGCTTGTTTAACAGTGATGATGTGTTTAATTTGTTAGAACCCCCACGTAGTAGATGTTATGGAGGATTTGCTGATTGATTCCTTCAACATTTACCAAGCCCTTACTATGAGTAACAAAGGCACTGAGCTAAATGCTGAGTAATTGATATTTGTTGATAGATGCTCCTTTGTTCCTCAGATGTCTTAGTGTGTTTGGGGAGGGTGGGGGATCCCAAGTGTAGACCAGTGTTTTCTCGTATTTGTCTTGCACACACACTCACAACAGAACTGAGGCTTAGGCTACCTGCAGTTATAGATGAGCATGGAAGGAGGGATGGGTCCAGTCTATGTGTGATGCTCGTGCCCCTTCTTGTTGTAGCTGAAAATGATGAGCACTCTGAATAGGAATTGTATGACAGCACAAAGAGTCAGTTCTAGGGAAATTCCAGTCCCTCATTCTGTGTGGGCATCAGCACTTCCTGATAAAAATAGCCATTGGTTATTTGGCACTGTGTGCCAGACACTGTTGTATAATTTTCATGCATTATCTCACTTAATGACCACAGTAACTCTATGAGGTAGTAGCCATTCCTAATTTGCAAAAAGAAAATGGGAGCTAAGAAAGTTAAGTAACTCATCTAAGAGTAGAGATATTTGATCTTGGCTCCAGAACCCACGCCTAATTCTCCCCCATACTGCTTCAGTTCAAACCACTGGGAGGGAGTAGCCCTGGGTAGCACCTTTTGAAATGAAGTGGAAGTATCTAGTTCTTAGTCCTAGCACATTGCTTAGTGAAACCTATTAATGGCTTCAATATTCAGCCCACACTCATTAGAAAGATATCTAAAACCCTTTACAATCTGGTCTAAGCCTTTCTCCCCAGCCCTCTGGAAACACTAAATTTCCTCAATAGTATTTTACAAATGTTATTTCATCTCTAATTGGAATGGCTTCTTTCTCCTCCCAACCTCTGCAACTGGGGAAGGAAGGACACAACTCTACTAACTGGATCTTCGAAGCCAGTTAAAATCTTATCTGGTCATGAATATTCTCTCTGTTCAGCCCTCACCTCCGATTACCCAGACTGAGTTAGGTTCTTCATCTCTGCTTCTCAAAACATTCTGGGCCAACCTGCTACTACAGCTGTGATTCACAACTGATTAACAGAATTCCTTTTATTTCTGTGGGAGCCCCTTCTCATCTCTGTTCCCTCCAATGTCTTTTGCCGTCTAGAGGTGGCAACTGGGCTCAGAGAGTCTTCCTTGGTCAACAGGGCATGGTGCATATAAGTGGAGAAGAGGGTGTCTCTGGAGACGAATAGACAGGCTGAAGAGTTCAAAGTTCTTCTGTCTGTCAGAGTTTGAGGGAGGGGCTGGCATCTTTTAGGGAGACTGCATGTCAGTGAACTCTGGTTCCTACTGGCACAGGCTGCTGTTAAGAGGAATCGAACCTCAGAAGCTTCTCTCTTTCTGGAGATACTTACCTTGTGGACCTACCTACCACCTCTTTCAAAATTCTTATTCTTGTCTTAGGCTACGTGAAAAATCTGTTGAGTACACATTTTCTCACTTTAGCTCTGACATATAGCTACTTTTTCTTTCCTTTGAGTTCCACAGCCCCTTTCTCTTCCAGGTATCCCACATTTAGCTTTTCTAGCCCATATCCTCACCCAGCTCCACCCTAAGACCCTCCACGTAGTCACCTTCTGGTGTACAATTTCCCACACCCAGAAACCTTTTGAACTGGCCATTATCATAGAACAAATTGTCTCATTTTAAAATTCACTGTTTCCCTTGGTTTGGTTAAATTAAAAAGAAATGTTTCATTACTCAATTTTTTTTTTGTTCACACTTCCTACATTCTGGGTTTCCTTCTTTGTTTATTTCTTTCTTTTTTTTCTTTTTTTTAATTTTTCAGATTTCCGTCTCTTTCAATCCCTCAACATTTGCCTTTTATTGGTCAGTTTCCTTTTAATGATTCACCACACAATACCCTAATTAAATTAGCAATTTTATTTGTTCTATACCCAAAAAAGGGTTCACATATCATACATATTCAGTGGGAGAGCAGGCACTGGTATCATGAGGCCTTACATTTTCCTGTATGTAATTAAAGTCTTAAAATGTTTCAAGACCTAACTCTAAAAGTGTCAGGTGTTTTGTCAAAGAGTGCTTTTAGATTTGATCTAAAATATTTCCGTATGTATTTGCTAGGGGAAAGGAAGCAGCACTGGGTGGGAGTCAAGATACTGGTTTAACATTTCAGAATCTGGGACCCCAAATGAAGGAACAATGGCTTAACTACAAGATAAACAGAACTACACATAACAGCACCAAACTATATATGACCTCCTTCTGGGCCTTTTTAACATTTCCCCAATTCACTGACAGAATTTTCTCTCTCCTAGTAAACTTTCTTCTGTTGGCTTATAAGGTAAAATCCTCTGTAAATTTTAGTTATTAAATTAAAAATAAGGATAGCTTCTTTAACAATCTTTTGTTGGGTGGAAGAATGAATGAATATTGCATTTTCTTTTTACACAAAGGTGACAACAATGACTAATCTTTGAGATTTTAAGAATAATGAAACTGATCCATTTATAGCCAAGTGCCTGGTTCTCCTGTTAATCTGTAGTACACATTGACAAGACATTTGACTAGCCTAGTATCACAAAGTAGGTGCAAATTCCTGGGTTAGTCCCATGTCATTGACCTGATTAGCTTTTTTCTCTAGTATGAATAACTGAGATGTCATGACAGAGGGGAAAGAATCCGACTGATTTCAGGAGAACTGGGTTATAGTTCTGATTCTATTTTTAACTGAGAGCATAATGGTGTTTAGGTCACTAAACTTTGAACTCAGTTTTCTCATCTGTAAGAGGGTTTCAACAATACAGTTTTTAAGAGTACCCAAAATCTATGGTTATCAGACAGAATTCTATTAAATAAAACTAATCAATAAGCAATTCAGTTAAAAATTCATTTTCTATGATTTTACATTATGTCTATAGTTGAGCCTGAACAGAATTTAAGAAAGAGTGAAGAGAAGAAGAAGGGAGAGTTTATGAATAATATAAAATACAAAACATGAGGAAATTGACCTGATGTCAAGGTTTTGGATGCAAGGTAATAATATCATAGTATAATTTTTCAGGAGAGAAAAGTGCCAAATATCTTCTATACTGTCAAGAAGATTGTCTTATGTTAAAAACATGTATGCTGTCAACATCCTTTAGTGTCCATTTAAAAATGATGTTGGATGTGAAAGAAATGTGACTCAAATTTTGTTCCCAAATAATAATTGAAGATTTTTACTGTCATGTTTAAGAAAAATTTGCTCATAGATCAATCTATCCCAAGTTGAAGAATAGTATATCAAAATCCTGGGTAAGTTATGCTCCCTAAGTTGGTTCCTTACTCATATTTTACATAAAATTAAGAAAGATAAAAATGAATCTCATTAGTTCTGCCTAAGTAAAAACAAAATGCACTGCTCATAATATGGTATAGCATTGAAAATTCTTCCATCAAAGCTCATTTACTTCTGAGCCTAGAATATTAGAAGATACCATTAATGCATCCCTTGAATGACCACAGCGTATGCATCTAGGGACTCACTTTCCAAAAGAACTACATGATTCTATATTCCAGTAACTTGTGCATAAGTTGTAATCCAGAAATTCATAAGAAGATCATGATATCACTGGATTGGTCATGGCTTTATGTGTGCTGTGGGGGGAGGGGAACCCTATGGGTAAGAAATGAGAAAAGAGAGAAAAATCTTCACAGTTAAAGATGGTTGTTCCTACTTAAGTGTTGCTTTGTGTTGCTTCGCCCCTCCACGGATTTGTCACCCCACTTCCTCTGGCTGATGGAGATGTAAAGGATTACTCAAAGCCCATCTCTTCTGAGCAGTGAGAAGCCCCGAAGTGGTTAACTTCACTGGGACCCTCCACCAAGAGGCAACCGTTCCTCGGGAAATTAACCCCAAATTGGGGTTCTCTTCCTGCATTTATTTTCCAGACCAGGAAATTATAGGAAGAGACATAGGTGGGGTTATAGTTTAACAGTATAGGCTGGTAACTTTCAGTGAAACAAGTCAGATGACATTCCAGTAAGGCTATCAACAAAAGCTTGATCTTAGCAAACATTCCTTCTCCCTCTAGCAGTTTTTCAGCAACTTAGATATCAATCAGTAACTAATCTGTCTTTGAGCCAGCAATATTGCTGTGCCACAATTATCTTGCAACAGAGACTCAATAGCATGGTGAAAATTTCCAGTCCTCCACGAGGTCAATATTTGAAACTGCAAGACTTTGGAAAACCAGGCCCAGTGAAGTATATATGCTTTGTAGTATATTCCACACTTAAGTGATAATCTGGAACAAGCTCAACTACAAATTTAAGTACGTCTGTGTGGCATGATAGAAATTAGTTTGTCTCAATAAAAGGGTGTAAAACATGTCTCCTATATGACATATGAATGAAAAACCACAAATAATCTTAAATGTAGGTAGATTTAACTTAAATGTTAAGTTTATGTTAATTTAACTGACATTTGTTCAATATCTACTTTGCTTGGCCCTCTTCTAAGTGTTTTATACTAAATCAACTCACTCGTAAGACTTTATGTAGTGAAAATAAATTGGCACAAGTTTTGTAGCTCCAGATTCCAAAAAAAATTTATTATAAAGTGCTGTTCTGTGTTAGCATGTGGAATAGCAAAACCTCAAAAAGATATGGAGTCTGATATAGAGTCTGCCACTAGGCAGCTGTGCTATGTCATTACATCATCTAAACCTCCAGGCCTCTTCTTCCTCATTTATAGAATGAAGGATTGGAAACTAGGCAGTGATGCCATCCACCGCTTGGCACTATGCAGCTTGTAGTGGAGGGCCTCACTTACTATTAAAAAACCCAAAATGACCAGAAAAGAAAGAAGTTCAAAGATTAGAAAAAAAATTGCCATTTTGTAGACCACTTATTTATCTTTCAAGAAAATATGAGAGAACTTAGAGACATTGTATTAAAACGAATTAAAAAGATAAGCTCAGTTGTTTAAATATATTTTAAATTTAATAGCATTCTTACAGGCCAGAAAAAAACAACTAGAAAATGTAAAATGGGGGTTGAGGTGATGGTATATAACATTTGCAACAAAAGTAAAAGGTGTGAGATACCTAGGAACAAACCTAACAAAACCATGCAAGATCATTATGAAATGATTACAAAGTATTCTTGCGACAGGGGCCGGCCTGTGGCTCACTCGGGAGAGCGTGGTGCTGATAATACCTAAGGCCACTGGTTCGGATCCCATATAGGGATGGCCGGTTCGCTCACTGGCTGAGCGTGGTGCTGACAACACCAAGTCAAGGGTTAAGATCCCCTTACTGGTCATCTTTAAAATAAAATAAATTTAAAAAAAAAAAAGTATTCTTGCGAGACATAAAAGAAACCTAAATAAATCAGTAGAGATTTATTCACTAATTCATAAATGAAATATTTCATACCTATTTTATGCTAATCATTCTTCCAGGTTCCAGTTCTTAAGTGGCAAGACAGAAGGAGAGAGACAGAAAATAAAATATAAATAAATAAATATAATGTTAAGTGAAGGTGAGTAAGAAAAGTGAAAATGGAAAAATATAAGGAGAGTCACTGTTTTACCTAAGTAAGTCCCCTCTAGTGAAGAGCTTTTGAGCAGAGACTTGATGGGAGGGAGCGGGCTGTGGGGATTCCTGGGGTGGAGCTTTCCAGGCAGAGCCAGAACAAGGTGCAGATTAACATGCTTCATTCACATTGTTGAAGAACAGGGACAATGACAGTGACAGCAGGGTTGCAGAATGAGTGTGGGTGGGAGATGAGCTCAAAGAGATAGTAAGGGGCCAGATCATATCAGTAACCAACCAGATTTTACTATTAGAAATAATGTTAAAATAAATGAAATTGTATCTTTGTTTGCCTATTTGATTATTTTCTTGGGGTAAATTCCTAGAGGGAAACTGTTTGATTTTTAAGAAAAAATGCTTCATTCTGGATTGCTTATTGTGGTGTAAACTATGAATGGCCAACCTAACATCCATTCTCTTTTTGGCTTTACTATTAGAACTTTACTTTTCGGGGTGTAGCGTGGGGTGCCAGGAATGGCAGAATTCCGAATTCTGTTTCTACCTCCTTCGTTGCAGGGGATGAGCAGGTAACCACCTTGGCCGATGAGGGGTAAGCTCTTCCTACACCCGGCTGGCTCAGCTAGCACCCTTGTTCTTTTTCCTATTTCCTGCCTGGAACATCGTCTTGATATCTGGTGGGGGCTGGAGTGGGAGGATTTGAGGGGGTGAATGGAGTGGTGGAAATGGGACCATCTTATAACCACAAGGAAAAGAGAACAGGAAAGGACAGCTGAGGAAGAAGCAAAGGAGCCTGAATTCCTGCCGACATCCTGCCCCACTTATCCTAGGCTGTATCTTCAGACTCATTGTTAACCCTGTTTTGTGGGTTTCTGTTGGTGGCTGAATACAATTCTCAAAATGATTTATGCAATAATCATCTTATTTTTAATTAATAGATTCCCTAAGAATCTGATGGTCTCTTTACTTACCTTCTTTCTGAAATAGCAATAAAGAAATTCTCTGACTTGTGATATGGAATTCTACAGTAGGTAACAAATGGGCATCAGCTGACCTTTGGCCAATCATCAGACCATTTAATGAACAATGTCTTCTTGCATAACAACTTGGAAGCCACATCCCTTGGGAGCATGAACTCTCCCTCATCACTTCCCAGTTGTGTCTTCTGATACTTTTTCTTTGGTCCAAGAAAATAAGCCCTTCCAAAACCAGTTCCTTCAGGAAAGAAAGAAGGTTGGAAACCCTTAAAACTCCAGGCTGTCCTCCAAAGCAGGTAGAGCAGAAGGAGTAGGACTAGATAATTAATATATTATTTTTCAGAAGCACATAGTACATAATTTCTCACCACCATCTAGAGAGAGACTCACGTGTTAATTCATTGCAACTCTATTGCAGATTATTTTAATATTGCTGTCAAGTAGTTTGGGATATATAGAACAGTCTGTGAGACTATGATTCCAAAATAGTTATTTACTAAAGTAAATAAAGTCACACCAATTTTAAGGCAAATCTGAGTGCAAATACATATATAAATATATATGAAAATATATACATATATGTATGCAATATATCATACATATCTCAATAATGTTAAGGTTTTTATAGGTATTTGACTAGGCCTTCAAAAGATATTTATTGGTTGATAATAAGTTACCTCTTGAAATGATACAAGGATAATTCTCTCTAAATAATAAATGAGACACTTTTT
>NW_007730244.1:34573-35558 GCF_000696425.1 Galeopterus variegatus | reverse complement strand
TTTTTGAGTCTGTCTAAACAGTATATATACACAAGGAATGAGGAATAAGCCAGAATAATATTTTTACACCTGGACTGAATTCCAAGTACTATAATTCATTCCTGTACTTTGGTTGAATTGACACTGAGAGGTAGGTCTTGGACCAGGAATTGAAGAAATTCAAACTCAAGGGCTAGAGAAGACAGTGGGTGACCGATTCAGGGGTCATTGTCAGACTGGGGTCTGAGACAGCCTTTCTGACAGATGCAGCACATCAGCCAATTCACTGGGTGCAGGGAGCATGGGGGCAATCAAAAATGATATTTTCTTCCTTTCTCTTTTGAAAGAACAAAACCACAAAAAAAATTATTGTTGTTTTCTGAAGTTAATTTGTTGGACTTTGGGGAGGATAGGGGAAACTACAAAAATAGTGCATGCTCTTTGTAATAATTCAAACAATACGTAGATGTTGTATAAAGAAACTGTTAGTATCTCCCTTTCCTACCAAACCCACTTCATTCCAGTAAACAATGTTATCAGTCTAGTGCAATATCTCATCCATCTTTTCCTATGCTATTTATAAACATACATAAACACAGACAGGTAGGATTTTCCCCCATTATTATTTTACAAGGATAGGAGCATAACATATGCATTGCTTTGCAGCTGTTCTTTCTAGTAATTGCATAATAAGCTGAAGTATGAAATGTACCACAGTTGATTCAACCTGACCCTTCACTACATTGAACATATATATGAATAGATGTATGTATGTGTGTGGGGTGTGGGGGTGCTTTTTTTTCCCTATAGGACAGATTAACAGAAGTTGTATTATGGCGTCAAAGAAGACATAACAATTACAATTCCTTGAAGCTGACACAACAAGCAAACAGAAAGGACATTGTTGGGTGGGAGGGGGGAGAGGGAGGTGGTAGGGAGGTTTCAGTAACGGGCCACAATAATCAATCACATTGTATATCGACAAAATAAAATTTAAAAAAATAAA
>NW_007730244.1:32388-34335 GCF_000696425.1 Galeopterus variegatus | reverse complement strand
GTGTGTGTGTGTGTGTGTGTGTGTGTGTGTGTGTGTGTGTGTTTAGACAAACCTGGCTTAACAGATCTTGACCTGGAAGTTATGGAAGTCCTGTAGTTATGGTATCAGTCAGGATTCAATCAGAGAAATAGGACCAATTGGATATAGATAGAAAGGTAGATGGTAGATAAATAGGTAGGCAGATAGATACACATACATTCATATATACATACGTACATAGCTATATCATCTATAATTATAGATGTAGATATAGACTTACAGATTTATGTTGATCTGACTGCACAATTGTGAGAGAGCGAAGCAGTCTCTGTAAGGCTGTTATCTTTCCATCTGATGCTGGAGCCTGAAGTCCACAGGAAGGGAAGATGGATGTAAAATGGGGAGGGCAAAAAAAGATGGAAGTCACAAGCACAAGTTGGAACATATGAGGACACATGGGAACTCTGTCTCCGACCTTGATGATGTGGGTGTCCCACAGGTGCTGGGGCCATGTGTCATGGAGCTAAACATGGACACCCGGCCCAGGAATCAGACAGGCTAAAGGAGGGTCCCGGGAAGGAGCAACATTTGCAGTTTCCTCATGGGTACGAGCTCCAAAGTGGCTGCTACTTCACTTTTGGTCTCCACATCTCATTGAATCTGTTGTGTGGTTCACCCTAACAGGAAATGTACAGGAAAATGAATTCTGGAAAATATATATAGTTCAGCCGAGCCAAGTAGACACCTTACAAAGCCACTAGAGTTACGATGCAAACGGCTATAATAGCAACCACCAACCTATCCGCTGCATTCCAGCAACACTTTTATGATGATCTAGCTACTCCCAAGAAATTATCTAGTGATCTAAAGTAGAAAAGCAACATTTCCAGAAAGATAAGAATGTTGGTATGACACAAACTTACACACAAACACACATGCACATACACACACTTATTTATGAATACTGCTAATTCATCTGAATTTCTACCTTAACCACATACCCTAGTTTCCATTATTCTATGGCACCAATAAAGTCTGAAAATGTATTTTCTGTATCATCTGACTTTTAAAATATGGTCATCTTTTATTTTTTATTTTTAAAACATGGTAGAGTGGGCCTCAGGGCAATTTTTGGCTATCATCTGAAATTCTTAAAGTGGTTTCATACCATTGGTGTTGTGCTGCGACATATTTATATCCTATTGGACAAACTATATGTTTCGAATCCATTAGCATTTTGGGCAGCAGTGGATCATTCTTCTGATTGAACAATGTCTTCTTGACAGCTATATTATTTCACTTGAGTGAGAATTGATTCAAAAGATACTTCTGTCTTTTATGACTAATATTACATTTAGCCACAAGTATCCTTGATCTTGGATTACTAACAGAGGGCATCCACCAGCCATTTTAAAGATGCAGGAAGCTAAAATCTTAGGAAATGTTAAGGTATTCCATTTGGATATTAGTAGAAATATTGTTGAATCCATAGTAAGTGTGGATGTCCTCATGAATCTCCAAGGGCTTTTCTCTTCTATTGAACTTAATGGTCTTCTTGGCTTCCTATCCTCTCATCCATCATTTTCCACACCACATATTTCAGCCAAGATTGCTTGAAAACATGCACAAGCTCCTTCCCACCTTGGGTTCTGGGACTGATACTTTCCTTAGTTTTACTAGATTAGTCTATTTCTGTTGCTTATAACACAACACTTGGAACTGAGTGATTTGTAAGAAAAAATTTATTGCTTACAGTTTCAGAGGCTTGGAAGTTCAAAGTCCTGGGAACACTTATAGTAAGGGCCTTCTTTGGTAGTGATTTTGGTGATGCAGGGTCTCACATGGTGAGAATGGCAGAGCAGAGAGAGAGAGACTCTCATGTGCTCTCCTTTTAAATCCCTCAGAACCACACCCATCACCACCATCATTAATCCACCGTTCATTAGGGCATGGTCTACCTCTTCAAGG
>NW_007730244.1:30976-32056 GCF_000696425.1 Galeopterus variegatus | reverse complement strand
CACACCCATCACCACCATCATTAATCCACCGTTCATTAGGGCATGGTCTACCTCTTCAAGGCTCCACTTTCAATTACCGTAACAGGATTTCCCACTCTCTTAACAGTCACAGTAGGGATCAAGCTTCTAATACATAAAGCTCTCAGGTGACACAATTCAGTCCATATCATGGACCTTCTAGTCAACCTTCCCTATCTTGTTCTGACCCTATGCTCTGTTGTTGTTGTTTTTTTTTTCCTGTTATGTAATATACTGTTACTGTTAAAAATTTTAAGATAAGAATAACAGCTTTATTCTAGCAGAGCCTAAGTGTACATTGAGAAGGATTTGGCAAATATCTCAGAGATCAACCACATAAGAAAAAGGAGTGATAGAACACGATATTAAAGGAAAAAGTAACCTTCTGCCCTCCCTTCAAGCTCCCATGCCCAGGCCATCTGTGGGAGAAGCTTCCTTTGTACCAAGATAGCTGGTAGAAGAAAAAAATCCCAAAGTATAGTATCTGAATCATGTGGGAAACTTTTCAAATATCTAGATCTCCAAACCTCATTCCCAAACTATTTATTGGCAGGTCTGGGGTAGGGCTCAGGAAACTGTGTTAGAAAAAAATTTCAGATGATTCTGTCAACAAAGCTGCATTTCTACATCCTGTATTTTCTTTAGAGAAGTATTTTCCAGGTAGAGATTTGTGACATGCTGAACGGCACAGTCTTGCTCTCTTCTGTGGAGGGGGCTATTTTGATTTGAGCAATTGCTCACAAAAAATTAGGATTGAAAGCTCAAAAAGTAGAAGAGTACACAGACACAGTATTTACTTCATGCCAGAGGAAGCATTCTGGGTGAAATTTATCACTGCTCAATCAAGACTGCATTTTCCCCCAACTTAAAAGATATATACCACTTTCTCCTGACTACTGAACATCCATTTCTTCTGAAGTCTTTAAATTGAGGATTCATAAGAATCCTCCAGGAGCCACTGGCTTCAGAAGTGGGCTCAAGATAATGAGATAAGATTAATTTTCTGATTCTTTAATACCTATTTCTGTCCCTTAACTACCAATTTTGCTTATTATTCCACTT
>NW_007730244.1:30211-30938 GCF_000696425.1 Galeopterus variegatus | reverse complement strand
GATTCATAAGAATCCTCCAGGAGCCACTGGCTTCAGAAGTGGGCTCAAGATAATGAGATAAGATTAATTTTCTGATTCTTTAATACCTATTTCTGTCCCTTAACTACCAATTTTGCTTATTATTCCACTTTTCTTCATGCAAGAGGAAGCATTCCTGGGTGAAATTTGTCAACCAAGATCATATTGTAACAAGAAAAGGGACCAATGTTTCTCTTTATAGGTGGGAAGGAAATCTGAACAAGGAATACCCTCTGCTACCAGATGGGCAAGCCTTGAATCCCACTCTGATGTGGTTGCTGAGATCATAAGCCACATCCCGTATGAGTATCAGGATAAATCTCCTCTGAGGAAAGTAGACATTCACATCTGCCAGACATTAGTCTGGAGAAAAGCTCAGAAAGAGAAGCTTCTCTGGGTCTTCTCAGATCTGGACAAGAGATAGTCAAGGGAGTTCCCAGACAGTGAGGGAGGAGGACCTCACCAAGAGTCAGGCAAATGGACAGAGAAGAGCCTGTGGCCTGGCATGGAGGCGCCATCAGGGACTTTCCTTAGGATCAGCCAGTCTGTGCTGCAGGATCGGTTCTTTGGGTAGAGGGCCAGTTTTGTATCTCTGGGTTGTAATTCTCTTCCATTAATTTGGAACATTTGCTAAAGTCTTTTTAAAGGGTACAGATTAATCTTAGATATTTCTGGGGTGAAATATCGAATATTAATCTTAATATACCTT
>NW_007730244.1:27946-29805 GCF_000696425.1 Galeopterus variegatus | reverse complement strand
GTACAGATTAATCTTAGATATTTCTGGGGTGAAATATCGAATATTAATCTTAATATACCTTCCCTCACCCATCATAAGGGTCATGGCCCACATTCCTGTATTAGAGTTCTTCAGAGACCAAACCAATAGGCTATGTATAGAGATATATGAGGGGGCATGTATTAGAGGAATTGGCTCATACCATTATGAAGGCTGAGATGTCCTGTGAGAGGCTTTCTGCCAGCTGGAGACCCTGGGATGCTAGAAGCACAGCTGAGCCCAAGTCTGAAAGCCTTGAAACCAGGGAAGCCAATGGTATAATTCTCATTCTAAGGCCACAGCCTGAGAACCTGAGGGCTGCTGGTGTAAGTCCTGGAATCCAAAGGCTGGGGAGCCTGGAGTTCTGATGTCCATGGACAAGAGAGAAGAACGTATCCCAGCTCCAGAGGATAGAGAGATTCACCTTTTTCTCTATTTTTGTTCTTTCTGGGGCCTCCAGCAGATTGGATGGTACCCACCAATATTGAGGGTGGATCTTCCCACCTAATCCACTCAAACTCACATGCCAATCTCCTCTGGAAACACCTTCACAGGCACACCCCAAAATAATGCTTTATCAGGTTTCTAGGTATTCCTTAATCTTAGTCAAGTTGACACCTAAGATTAACCATCAAAACTCCTATAACAAAAGGCAAGTTAACAAGAGAAAAGCATAACAAATTAATTTAATCAAAGTTTTTTAATATGACATGGGAGACTTCAGAAATGAAGATCTAAAGACCCAGAGAAAACTGTCTACTTTTGTGCTTAGATTCAATAAACAATGGACAGCCATGTAGAAATGTGACTGGACAAATGGGCATGAGCTAAAATGAATGGACTGAGAGGGAGATTCAGCAAGGCCTGTCTACTCAGATTCTTCCTGGCCTCCCTGTTAGCATTCCTTTCTCCCAGCTCCCTCTGGAATGAGGGAGACAAGGTAGAAGGGAGAAAGGAGAGAACGATCTTTCTAGGTTTTATGGCTTGATTTGGGGGAGAGGAGTTCTAGTTTCTATGACACACCAAGGGGAAGAGGAATTCTGGTTTCTATGACACACTTCAGAGAGAAAAAAGGGTGGGAGACAGGAGGGCAGAGATGGTTACAAAGACCGTGCTTCTGAGACCCTTCCAATCTTCTTCAGTTCAAAGTATTTAGCATGCCAAGATGCCATACTTCAGGGTATTGTATTTTGAGCCCAGACAATATGCAATGGCGATAAGGCTTGTGTTGTCTAGGACTTTCTGGGTTGCACATGACAGAAAATAGCACATATTCCCCTAAGGTAATAAAGGCCATGTATTGGCTCACAAGACTAGAATATTGAGGAGGTAGCTTGTTTAATGCATAGCTAGATCTAGAACGCAGATGATGTTGCTGGGGTCCTCTCTGTCCTCTCTGTCCCGTGGCTCTGCTCCCGTCTCCCGTGAAGGCTGCATTGTCTCTCTCCTGCTGTAGCTTGTCCTGTGGAGGCAGAAGACACCACTGGCCGCCCTGAACCCTAGTCTCCCACTAGTCCTTGTTTGACTTGACATATTGACAACCAAGGATTTGAATTTCAGCTCTCTTTCTTTTTTTAATTGAAACATAATTGATTATATGTATTTCTAGGGTTGAGAGTTGACTATCAGTATTTGCATACAATATGTGACGATCAAGTCAGTATTATTAGCATATTCAGCTCTAGAAAAAAAAAAATCATTCCATATTTTAGGTTCCTTATGCTTTAGATGGGAAGGACAAGAAAAGGGAAATAGAGCTTCTGAATTTAAGAAGAAAGAATATCATGAATATGACAAACTGTCTTATTTATACATTAGACAAAATCAATCTATTGTTTTCA
>NW_007730244.1:25027-27223 GCF_000696425.1 Galeopterus variegatus | reverse complement strand
TATCATGAATATGACAAACTGTCTTATTTATACATTAGACAAAATCAATCTATTGTTTTCATGATGTAGATAAGAAGATATGTACAAATATTACCAAATACGTTATCATTGAAAATTGCAATATCAACTTCTGAAAAAAAATTAAAAATCATTTTTATTAATTTTAAGGCAATTACAGAAACAAAGGGAATATGGTCAGGACCTAAGACAGGAATGCAAAAACTGCCATTTCTTAGGAAAAACAATTAGTGAGATAACAACGAGATACATGTAGGCCTTGAAAAGAAGTAAATCTGTCTTATATTGACAAAGTGCCATTTCTGTTGTCCTCTCAGAAGTCAGTCTTTTCCAGGTATGACCCTTTTCTTTCTGCAAATGTGTTAATAAATAGGAATGGGAAATCACCATTGAAGTAGTAGTATTATTACTGTTGTGGGACCTCCTTTGCTCCAGGGTCATAATTCCATGTGGAGAAATTTAGGATTAATGCTGCTGACCTCTCGCGATCCCTCCCTCCCTCCTGCCTAGGGGAGTGGGAAGGATGAGACACAGGGGGCTCAGAGTTTCTGAGCTGTCTCATCAGACCACCCAGTTTGTGCTCTGCCAGGCTCTCTGGAGCCGCCACTCCAGGAAGATCTGCAAGAGACCAGTTTTGTCAGGAACTGTTGGGGGTGTCCATCTGATGCTGAGGTATAAAATTACAAGCCCTTTCGGCTGTAACTTTAAAGTGGCATTGTCCAGTTTATCAGTAATAAAAATGATGCTTTAACCTTCATCTGTCTGACTCCTGGCTCTATTTCCCAACTGGTTCAGAACTAAAGTAGTAAAGAAGATGGTGCTAGGAATTGACCCCCTAAAATCCCAACATTGTTATTACAGTAAACCACAGTAAAATTCACAAAATGAAGGACCATGTCTTCTTAAGTTGCTTTTCACAGTAGCAAGTGCATGACAGCATACATACAAAAGGTGTTTGAAGGCGCAGTTTCCAATGCTGAACTGGAACAGATGCCAAATAGTTTTTCTCACTATAGAGCCAAAAGAGTAGAGTAATCAGATGAAGCTTCCAACCTCATACGGAATCATGGACCAGCCCCAAGATAATCAACTGCTTTGCCCCTGATGTTCTACTTTGCTAATGCTTGTCTTGTGTTTTTATTTTTCTTAATATGCAGCTTATAATTTGACCAATTAAAAAAAAAGAATCCAGAAACATTGTTTCCTGCATTGTATTCTAAATACCTGCTTTAATATATATAAACAATTTTGTCTTTATAATAAGGATAAAAAAGAATATATTCCATTTTAAAAATCGCACCACTCCCTCAATATGAGGGAATTTCAAAAAGTTTGTGGAAAAACAGAATTAAAAAATAATATGAATCTTTCCATGAACTTTTTGAAGTCTCCTTGTACTTACTTATCTCCCTTTCCAGTTCCACGTAATTAGGTTTGCTTTGCAACTAAAAAGAAAATCTCAGATCCACTAAAGTTTGGGGTGTGATCCAGAATGCTTTCAGGGTCTTTTGGCAAAGAGGAATCTCAGTAGGTTAGGTGAATGAAGTAATGTGACCCCAAGAAAAGTGGACACCAAGCCACATAGCCACAAGCTTAGCTGTTAGAGTGAACTTGTTTAGTTACTTAGGAAACAATGCAAAATTTAAAAGTAGTAATAACACATGAAAGCTGCTCTTTCCACTTGCTTTAGATTACTTTTCTTTGTTTTTCCAAGTTGCTTAGACTCATTTCACTTCCAATTCAATTTAAAATTCTAGACTCTGGTAATGGAAAAGACTTTTAACTCATCCTCCGTTCCTTGGCAGGTCTCCTCATGTGTGGACTCAAAGAACCCAGCTGCACAGCTAACATAGCATCACACAGAAGTCAGATCAGAAAACACACCCATCTATGAGCCTGCTTTTAAAATTATTGTTTGTTGGTTTTCTAACTAGCACGTGGCTATAAGAATTTACCAGAGATCCTTGAAAAGATAGAGGTTATTATTAGTTTCAAGCATGAAAGAAGAATATAGATAGGGCAGCAAAGTCTGGGTAAATCTCCTTCCTCCCTATGATTCGGAATGTCTGGGTTAAAATACATACAAGTTTACTTCTAGAAAGAACTCAGCCAGCACAATTAACTTTAGTAAAGAAAGAAGCTTTAAGATGCAGGTTTTCTCCATTATTTTACAACCTT
>NW_007730244.1:0-24558 GCF_000696425.1 Galeopterus variegatus | reverse complement strand
TTCTTTCTTCCTAACCATTAATTCTTTTCTGAGAAGAGTTTCTGACAGCTGATGGGTGAGGATAAGGGAAAGTTCTCTCACCTAGTCTTGGGAACTGAAGAGCTACTGGTAAGTCTTGTGTGCCTGTAGAAAGTAATGGCCTCACTTAGCCAGCTGTTTACAGTTGATGTGTTACTTATTCTTACTTACATCATGAATTTGTCATCTTTTGGGTGTCCATTTTCCTTTGTGCTTTTTAACACCATGCCCAGTACAAGCATGGATATAGATTAGACAGACACAGTTCATGCTAATAGTATTGAAAAGCAAGACTATCTGATTCCAAGTCTCAAATCACACTCCCAAATCCAGTAGTGTTGACTTTCTTTTGTGGCTTTGATACTTTAAAATGATTTATAGAAAGGGACTTGACTGAAGAACCATTGTCACTCTAGAACTGTGGTTCTTAAATATAACATGAATTATTTTTTAAATTCTAGATTTCTGGGACTCAGGTTCTGGGGTGGGACCTCCAAGATGTGCTGTGATCATAGTGTTCCACTGTCGGCTTGAGTTGTCCCTCCAGAGAGCATTAAACCTCCTCCAAAAGTTTCAAATATAAATTCCTGGCCAGAAAGTAAAAAGAGCATGTAAACACAGTCCTTACCCTCTGAAACTGGGTAGTTTGCCTCTAGTTCTCCTGTCTTGGGAGCAACTCTGCCTTTCTTCACCCACATCTTGTGACTAACACCACACACACACACACACACACCCCTCCCTGGAAACATAGAGTTGCCATTTTCTTTTCTCTCAGGTTAATCAGTGATAAGAACCATATTTAAAAGCCAAATAGAGCAAAGCTAACCTCCCTTATAACTAATGCATAAGATGCCATTTAGAAAAATGTTGGTCCAATCACCACCGACTCTGTTACATAAGGGATCCCGAATGTGGCCTGTGATCAAACTCACTTCCTCGTTAAGAACACAAGTGTAAGGTAACACAGAGCCTCCTTTGTTTAAAAGAGGCTGTGTGAACTCTGCCATGGGTCCCCAGACACCCCTAAGTCCTCTGTTCTGAACGTGTAATTAATTCGTAAGAAACCAGGTACTACAGCAGCCCTGGTTTGACAGTAGATTCATTCAGCACCAGCCAGATGTGAGAGACTTTCAAAGGGACCAAAATGCCTTCCTATTGCCCAGGGAAGCAGGAGACGGTAACCTCTAGTTTGCAGCCTTACCGTCACTCGGTCATGCCATTTCTAATGTATTTCATTCACTCTTAAGTCACAGATGTTTTTTTGCAAAACCAGACTGTTGATTAATCCAGGAGGTCCCTATTTGAGTTCTTATATTTTTTAGCCTGAGATAACTTAAAAACCACCCAGGAGGAAATGCTCACATCAATGGTATATTACTATTTTTTAATGTTCTGTCTGAAAGGTGGATAAAGAGTTATTTTCAGGAATTAAAGGCAGAACATTTTCTTTAAAAAACTGTAGATTGTTTTCAGAAAATTTGCTTTATAGAGAGGAGTGATAAAAAAAAAAAAATGTCCTCTTGAAAGACTCCATCATCAGAGGGTCACTAGATTTAGTTCTATTCAAACTCCATCAGCAATTTGGAAGATGTAGAGGATGTCTTTTCTACTGTTTGAAATCAGAAAAAGCTGGTAGGGATACTTAATGCAATAAGCTAATTCAGCATGAAAAATTATCTTGACAACAGAATCAATGATACTGATTTCATCAAAAATAAATATAAAAACTTACATTTGGAGTTTAAAAATCAATTATGCAAGAACCAGATAAAAGAGACTGGGTTTCTTTGAATTACTATGAGAAAAAAATATGGGGGTTTTACTTTATCATAAGGTCACTAAGAATTGGCAAGTATGGTTTGGCTATTAAAAATTCTAACATAATTTTGGACTACATTTATAAAGAGTTATATGAATAATGGTCATTTTGTATTCTTCCCTAACCAGACCATATCTGCAATATTATATTAAACTTTGGACATTGCATTTTAAAATGACCTAGCTTTTCCAGAAGTTTCAAATGGAAAAGAATTTGGAAACTTTGTCAGATAGATTTAAACCAAGTAGATGTCTCCTATTACTGTCTTCTGACCAGCATGGGAATCCACTGCGCAGCGTCCACGCCTGACAGTCACTTACTTTTGTCTAGAATATGTGTAGTTATACAAATATCATTACTCTTCATTATTGGACAGGTCTCATTTTAAAAATTCTTTCTAACTCTTTGTTCTATTATTGCCACTCTTCAATCCTATATTATTTGTAATCTATTTCTTCTTGCAGTTTGTCTTGACAAACTGTTATAGATCTAAAAGTTTATTTTGACTTCTTCAAAGGATATAAAGAGATTATGTCTTTCCTTTAGAAAAATCAACTTGTGAGAAAAACTTATCAACACAAAAATACCCCCAAGATCTCCATCAAGTATTTAGGACCTCACGGTAGATACAGATTGTAATTCCCTGAGGCCATTGTAATTTTTGACAATCAAATCTTTTAAAAAACCTTCTTACTAATTCTTATGTCATTTGAGAGCCTGGGCTGATCTTTAAACACAGTCAGCATGTTCATCTTAATTAACAATTTTGTATTACTACAGGATTCTCCTCAGCCGCCATCTTCCCTATAGTCAATTTCATGCCTCAGGGAGTTGAAACTGGTGGTTTGGGAATGAGTTTATTTTGCCTTTAGAGATAGTTAACAAATAAATCGTGTCCTGACTATTGAAAGTAATGATTTCCTGTTGAAATTGGCCCTAATGACTCTTTACTAAACTAAAAACTTACCACAAAAGGGTGAAGAGAAATTATGGAAGATAATGCAGCTTTCTTGTTACACCATGTTCTTAATTAATTATTTAAGGCCTATTGAGAGAATGAGAGAGAGAGAAAGAGATACTCAGACAGACTGCGATCAATTCATATTAATGAATTAGTCTATCACTATAGTGAAAAGGAGGAACAGGCAAGAAATGGAAGCTAAAGGATTCAGAATTTGAGCCAGCACTAATACTCCTAAGTCTCAATGCCAAACTTGTTTACAAAATCTCAAACACCAGCTCTCATCTGTTAAATTTTCATATCTGCCTCTAAGAAAGCCAATGATCTGAAAGGCAGTCCTGAGTCTTTGGACTTTTCTCCCAAAGTTATTTGTTATCCAACACCCCGCTACATTCCTCAGACAGCTCTACTTGTTCCAAGTAAGATTCTCTTCAGTTTATCTCTAGCAACAGCAGAAAATATTCCCATGGCTTCCAAATTTAAGGAGACGTGTATATAGAAATTCCATTTTCTCTAATTTTGGTAAATCTTAGAGGCAGGAGGCAAATTTCAGGGTCCCCTGAGGTGCACTTGGGAACTGAGGATGTCCCTATATGAGATGCAGCCGTGCATGAAAAGTGCACTGAGTGATAAAGAGAAAAGGAACCACGTGGACACTGGAGGTCTCACACCACTTGGGTGGGAGCGCTGACAGGCAGTAGCTGAGGGGTGGTTGTGGTTATTGCCCTGTTAACAGGCCCCTCTGTAAATCCGTCATTTGAGGGGAGTCCTGAAGCAAGGTGTGGGAATTGAGAAAAGGGAAAACAGGAAATACTCACCAACAATAAAAACGAGGCTTTCTAATGAGAAACATAACATCCAAATTTCAGCAATAAGAGAGGTAAATTCATGGAAGCATTTTCCAGGAGGTGAGTTAGCCATAGTTTAATGTTTTCAGCTTAGTGTCTCTTTCTCTCATCAAAGGCAGGAATAAGGAGAAAAGCACAGGATGAAAAATTTTATCCATAAATATATAATATCAAATGAAGTATATTTCAAAGCATTGCATAGAATTAATATCTTTGCTACTTACAATGCTGCAGTTAATTAGTCTGGCCTATGTGGAAAAATGAAAAATGGGAGAACAATGAACTGAAGCAGCTGCCAGAGAATTCTGGAAGAAGAACAAAGACGAGGAAATGAAACAATTAGCAGCCGCAGAGCAGTAACCCACAGGCAAATTGCCAAAAGAAGTTTGCCGAGGATAATTCGGAAATATTTTTTCAGCATTTATTTTGTTTACAACTGTCCCAAATAAAATTTTTAAAAATCTAAAAGTGTATACTTATAGGCAAAAAGCCAACCAGCAAAATCAAGCCATTTATCTCCCATAAATGTGCAAGTGTATAAAAAAAATACAACTGTCCCAAATAAAATTTTTAAAAATCTAAAAGTGTATACTTATAGGCAAAAAGCCAAACAGCAAAATCAAGCCATTTATCTCCCATAAATGTGCAAGTGTATAAAAAAAAATTTGTGGGCAAGTTAGATATAGGTGTAGAAGAATCTAGAAATGACATAAACTTTTAAGGTTTTGAACTGCGTTTTAGAGAATCTGATAGTAAAAATCATTCAGAAATTAGAGAGATGTTTCCCTCTACTTTCTTTTCAATCTCTGTCTTAAAAACAGGGGGCCTTTCTTATATACGGTGGTATCCTGAGTGTGTGTGTGTGTGTGTGTGTGTGTGAAGAATTCTGTGTGACAAAATGAAATAAGTAACCTCCTGGGGTCACAAGCCACTGCTCTACAAAATGGCACAGAGAAAACTGAGTAACCTTTAAACATGGCCTTTGGAATCAAATGTTTATTAATATTGTTGTAACAGTTTAAGCTTTTTATAAACATTAAATGACAGTTATTGAACAGCCTTAATTTCAGCGTTTTTCTCTTCTTTTATCTCACCAGTTTAAGGAAAAGCAGCAGAAAAGTTCTCCCCATATTGGAAGTACCAGAGTGACAGAGGAAATGAGTCATCAAGATAATTTATGATCTTTCCCATAAGTTGCAATGCTCGAACATAATGATCCTTTGTTATTCAGTTGACTCAGTGACCAAACTCCAGACCTTGATGGAACATAATTAAAACAGGATTTCTGTACACTCGAGTCTCTGCATCACATCCCAAAACAGTTTTAACCTTATTGCAATATACTCAATTAATTCTGCTTACTGTTTTTTTACTTTTCTACTATATGATCACACCAAGCTGGTCTCAGTAAAAAAGTATTTTTAAAAGGAATAGAATAGAGTTCCTGGTTTTTAGGAATTTATAATCTGTAGGAGAAAAGAGAAGCCCCAAATAGCTGGAATACTCGGTAAAATATGTGCTGAGTCACAGGAGAGCTTCAAAATATTAGAAGAGAGAGTATTTGCATTCCAACAAGGGATTTTTGTTTTGTTTTTAGATTTGAAGTTTCTGGATCAATGTGGAAAAACTTCTAGTTAGGTGTGATTTTAAAAACGCTGTTTATTTTGGAGAATCTTTTCATAGGGTGCTAAAAGGATGTTCTTCAACTCATTTCCAGAGGAAAAACTGTTCAGTAATCTTAAAAATGTAAGAGGTGTGTAGAGTCTTAATATTGTTAAAAAGTAGTCTTATGTTTTCCATAGATTTGTAAAACTGATCTTTCTAAATGCATTTTTAGGTATAGTACATATTACTTTAAATATTTC
Organism: Galeopterus variegatus; assembly: GCF_000696425.1. Classification (NCBI taxonomy): domain Eukaryota; kingdom Metazoa; phylum Chordata; class Mammalia; order Dermoptera; family Cynocephalidae; genus Galeopterus; species Galeopterus variegatus. The sequence goes on along the minus strand of NW_007730244.1, from coordinate 19,047 downwards.
CCCACTCCTGAAATGTGATTTAACCTGATCAGGTGTTGAGGGCTGTCTTCCAGGCCCAGAGCAAGGGTAGCCTTTCACATCCCGTCTTCTCACAAACATCCCATCTTAACCCACTTATCCTCAACACCTTGGAAAATTGGGCAAGCCTGGCCTTCTGTCTGCCACATTATTTATCATGCAGATGCAGTCCATTGACAATTCCCAACACCCCACTTGGGAAAAGGAGTTTCTAAATTAACCCTTCAAACTCCCTCCTGAGCAGCAGGAAGCACCATTCTATGTGGGAGTATTTGCTCAAACTCTGGTTTGGTGAAAACATTCTGTAGGGTGGATCAAATTCAGCGCTTAACCATGTCATTTCATTCTCTCCATGAAGAACACTGATTGAACATTGATTCCACAAGTGCTGTTAGTCATAGCTATGCTAACCCACTTACTTGCCCTCCTGGAGACGTTAGATCACACGTCTGCACATGAGCATGTGTGTGCATTACACACACAGATCTTATATCACATGTGGTTAGTTCCCAATTGCTCATTACAATATTGAATGCATTTTCGTAAGGTATGGGTATTTATGAAACTGTGCAAACCCATAAAGATTTAGCATATTTTTCTGCTATACACCCATGGGCCTGTAGGGGTGAAAAGGTAATACCTTTTCCTCACCTATTACAAGGGCGATGGCCAGCACTTTTATAACAAAAGACAGCATAACATGATAAAAACTTACCATTTATTTAACAAAGATTTACATGTCATGGGAGCTTTCAGAAATGAGGGCCAAAGACCTAGGGAAAACTGTATGTTTTTATGCTTAGGCTTGATGAAGAATGGACAGAATGTAGAAATGTAATTGGACAAAAAGGATATTGTCTAATGGTAATAAAGTAAGGGGAAGGGGGAATCCCAGCAAGGCTTGTCTGTTCATATTCTTCTTGGCTCTCTGTAGCATTTCCTCTTCCTGGGTGTGGGGCAGAACTCTTCTGGGATGAGTGTCTTATGACCTACTCTCAGGCAAGGTAGGTCAGAGAATTCCTTTATGATCATGCCTCACACAGAAAGGTGGGAAACAGAGTGACTTGCTACCTTCTGAGGCTTTCCCAATCTCCTTCAATTCAAAGTACTTTGGGGTAGTAGTTTCTGAGCCCTGACCGGCCCCTATTTTGAGTTCAGAAAATATGGTCACCAAGTATATACAATCATGCTTCTGACCCACCATCAGTAGGGCATACACTTTTTGTAGTTTTTTAGTGATGATCCAACTTAATCATATGGGAATAATAAAGGAATTTGTAAGATGCTTGGCTAGATCGTGAGACATTATCTACCACAATGTATTAGAACAAAGCTATGGCCCCACATGGAATATTGGGGGGCAAAAGGGAGTATGCACATATACTCACACTTGGCAAACAGTGAGATGCACATATAGGACAACAGTCTAAAAAAAAATTAGTGTGATCACAATATTATACTTCCATTTCCCCACCTCTCAGATGTTTATAATCCCTTTTCTAGAAAAGCTATTCCAAAATCCGATTCTTTTAAGGCACACAATTTGTGCTCCCACATGCTGCTTCCCAAGTGGGGCACTTTTATTTAGAAAGATTTCCACAAGATGTGAGACTGATTCTTAAGTTATATTTAGGTTGAAAAAATTGTTAATTAGCTGTGGCGTTTAATAATAATAAAAGCACCTAGACCTGATCGTTCATATCCTAAACCTAATGCTACATTAGTCAACTTAACAAATAATCAATAATTATTTCCTTACTTAAAGGGTGAGGTGGGTGGAAGAAGCAGAACTAATATTTTTCATAGTCTACCATGAGTTATGCATTTTACACAGAGTATATTACTTTCACTTTTTGACAAGTGCTATCCTTATCCCTGTTACTGAGGAGAAGGGCATGAAGAATGAAATAAATTAGTAATTAGCATGAGTTCACACAGCTATTAGATGGCAGAGCTGGAATTTGGGTTTCAGCTGGCTGCAAAATCCAGGTTCTTTTCAAAACGCTAAACTGCTTCTTTATTATTCAAGTTGAATTGATATTGCCAGCACGAAGAATGGTAAACTAAAAACTTAAAACCAAGGAAAGGCAAAGGGGGATGACCTTGTATGTTCCACATTTATTTCATTTCTTCCAGGCAGCTCAAATAACCATAGAATCCCTGGTGATCCTAAGTATTTGAAGATGAATATGAAAAGCACTTGCTTTAAAGAACTAACTGATCAACTAATCATTCCAACATGTAATACATTGCAGGCTTCGTTTTACTATGTGCCTGGGAAAATGAGATATAAAAGAAAGAAATTACCCCAGTTCCTTTTATTGGAGTGGAAACATAAAAGCAGGTAGAGCAGTAACGCATATGAACATTCATTTGCAATTACTTCTCTTCTAAGTCAATGTAGAGCCTCAGGTCATATGATAAGCTAGCAGTTTGGGCACTTCAAGGCATAACATAATAACTTCCTCTCTGTTCATAGATCAGAGTCATAGAACAACTCTCCCAAATTGTATGTTTCTATATGTCTGTACAATTAGCCTTTTGGCATTCACCGTGTTTTTTTAGCCTTTTAATCAATCTTCTAACACTTTTCTCCAAAACCTCATGCTTCCCAAATCCTCCACAGGTCTTTTCCTTAGGACCTACTTTTCTTTTCCTCACTTTGTATTGCTCCCTCTTACTAAATTTACCAGTTGGGAATCTTCTTAAAGACAACACATAAATCAGGTATTTGAGATTGAAGTGAATTTCCAAAATGGTTATGCATCCAGATGAGCCCAAAAAGTCCAGTTAATAAATTATCTCCCTGAGCTATGAAACTGAGAAACCATTGAACCTATCTCTAACCATCATTTATAGCATGGTTTTTATAAGAAAAAAAGATGTGTTTCCAATTCTGTATTCGTTTATTTATTCCATAAATATTAATGAATGCCCACTTGGTGCCAGATAGTATGGATAAAATGATAGGTAAAAACCATGAGCTCCTGGAGCCTACAGTCTAGTGGCTAAAACAGCCAGTTAAACGCATTGACACACACCAAAAAATGTGATAAGGGAAAGTGCAGGAGGCTACCGAATACACTGTGGGGACATGATCCAACCTAAATGATGAATGAGCATAAGCCACGAGCCAGTTAAACGCATTGACACACACCAAAAAATGTGATAAGGGAAAGTGCAGGAGGCTACCAAATACACTGTGGGGACATGATCCAACCTAAATGATGAATGAGCATAAGCCACATGAAGGTACTGTCAAAGAGGAGGGGAGAGGGCACAGGCAGAAAGAACAGGGGTGACAGATGATGCAGGAAAGAACACCATTCAGTGAAAACACATACAAGATTCAGCAAACTGAGCTCAGGGGGAAAGGGGGTTACCAACAGGGTGAAGCTGGGCAGGTGGACATAGGTTGGGGTTCACAGGATTTAGAATCTAAGGGAAAGAGCTTAAACTTTGTTTCAGGGAAACAGGAAGAGTTAAAGCAAGTCATTCACATGGTCCTATGTTCTTTTTAGGCAATGCTTCTCAAACTTTCTGGGAATGTATAAAAATCACCCAGAGAGCTTTTTAAATTAATAGTTTCTTAATCCCTATTTCTGGAGAGTATGAATAGTAGGCCTGGAGTGGAGCTTGAGAATTTGCATTTCTAATAAGCTCTTAGGTGATTCTGATGCTGTTTCACAGGCCACACTATTTTTTTTTTTTTTAAATAAAGTTCACTCTGGCACTCTGAAGAATGTTGGAAGGGAGTGAGGCTAAGAACAAAGAGCAGTTAGCAAATCCAATTTGACACTCATTCATTCATTCACTTATTAGTTCATTCAACAAATGTTCATTTTGGAACAGTATATGCCAAATACCATTGTAAACCCTGGTGATATAGAAGTGAACAAAATAAGATCTCTTTTCTCATAGAGCTTACATTCTAATCAAGAAAACAGACAAAAGATGTCATAAATAAACTATATTAGTTGGTGATAAGTTCTATGAAGAAAACTGAAACAGGAAAAAGGTGATAGAAAATGGTGGCAGTGGGGGGTAGTTAGGGGGGTAATGCTATTTAAATACGGTAATCAAAAAAGATCTCCCTGAAAATGTGACATTTGTGTGGAGGTTTGAGTGAGGTGAAGAAGCAAGCCATGGAGAAATCAAGGGAAAAGCTTTCCAGGCAGAAAATTAGCATATGCCAAGGTCCTGAGTTAGAAGCATGTTGGGTGTTTTTTGGAGGAAAATAGCAAGAATGTCAGCAGAAGTCAAAGAGGGAGAGAGGGGTATAAGAGGACATCAGCCAGGCACGGAAGGAACGCGATCATGGTAAAGTAGGAGGTGACCGAAGGGAGATATGTGCAGAGAGGTGGAAGTTCAATGTTTGAGTAGAGGAAAGACTAAAGCGGTCACTGAAGGATGGGGGAAGGACGACACAAGTGAAATATGGTGGGGATGTGGATGTTGTGCATGCTGAGGATGCTGTGATAAGTTTAGAGCACCAATCCCAGTTCTATGGTTTTCTCCAGCTGCTCCAGGTGCAGGTGAAGAGACGGGGGGCAGATGAATCTAGCGTTTTGTAAGACCCATGATAGAACTTAAAAATGAGAAGCTACGACAATATATAAACTGAGCCAATCTCACCGTGGAGCATGACTTAATTTATGAACTATGTATATTAAAGATACCCTTTTCTAATTGACCATGTTATTCAATGACCCCAACCTTCTAATTCACTAAGTGCTGAAGTGAGTACTTGAAGGTTTTTTCCTAAATGGTAGGTCATCCAAAAGTAACTTATTTGGGGATATTACTGGAGTTATATTCTTATTGACATTTTGGTGTGGGGGTCTCTGTACCAAGCCTACCTTTCATGCAAAATAATGAAAGTATCCCCTTAGGGATGGAGTATGTGAAAAATGGAAAGACTATGGTGTCCTCACTCTATCCTCCTGCTTGGCTAATCCTTTAATTTCCACTAAATTGAAAAACTGATGTAAACACCCCAAAAGCAGATCTGTAAGCTTGCTGTTCAGCATGATCCAAACAGCAAGAAGGTAACTGGTTTGGTTTAAAAGAAAGTAGTCTCCAATTCCAGAAAAGCTGGAATAAACAATGATGCTAGCCTTACAATACTGAGAGGCCTGTGCTGAGAAGCAGGGTGGGTTGTACACGTGGTGACTGAGAGGTGGGGCTCTGGAATCACACAAACTGTGGCTTCACTACATAAATCTGTGTCACTCTGGGCAAGCCACAGTGGCTTCTCTAGATCTCAATTTTCCTATCTGTTAAAATAAGGGTAGGAGTACCTAGATTATAGGGTGGTGACAAATAACATGTAAAAAGCCTTAAGCTAGCAGAGTACCTAGTTCATATTAAGGCTGCATACTCTTTAGTTATTACTATTTTTGTTGTTTTGATTAACAAAGAATTTGAAAAATTCATGAAAAAAATAAATAGGAACCTGAATGGAAGTTTTGTGAGAAACAGTGTACAATAGGGTAATTAGCAGATGAGGACATTTATAATATCAAAATGCAGGTGCTGAAAAAACACATTCAAACTTATTTAACATTTGTAGAACTTTGAAATCTATAATCAATGAACATTGGTTTTAGTGGAAAATACGCACTTGATGTAACTTTAAGTAAAAAAATTTAAACAAAAAATTAGTATACAATTAATGAGTATTTATATCAGAAATTTCAGATAAATTTATAGTAAGTACAATAAAAGAAAAGAAAATCCCTCATAATCTAAACACCCAGAAAAGATGATCAAAATTTTGGTGTATATCCATTAAGTTCCTATAAAACAAATTAACATACATCAATAATATGGCTTAAAACAATACAGCATTATTAAATTAATAATAGTAACGATATGGCTTTATAATAATAAATGTTTGATATTGTAGTCAATCTTTTGCCCATGATGATGGTCCAGTTGCTCATACAGTTGATTTATTTTCTTATTGTTTCTACTAAATTAGAACTTTCTAACTCATAATTACAGGTTATTAAGAATGGCACTAAGTGTTTGATGGTTTTCTCAGGTAATTCTGGATATTCAGATAAAACAAGGACCCTGAAACTATGGAGCCAAGAGGACCTAGAGGATAATCCATTATCAAAGTACAATAGATAAGATTGTATGGCCCAAAGGCAGCTCTCCAATAAAACTTCAGGGTCCCTCTTCTAGTTTTAGGAACTAAGGCAGTTTTAAGGCCCAGAACCCACTGACTGTAGGAGAAGACAGGTCCCCAAGAGGAAGGATGCTGAAACATTATGGTGAGTATATAAAGTAGTAATTCCTCCAACCCTCCCCAAAGGAAGTCATTTGCTTACATAAATGTATTCTGGGGAAAGGAGAACGTTCCAATATTTGGAGGTCTCTGGTACACGGGGTCCAAGCTGACGTAGATACCCAGGGACCTAAGGCATCAAGATGGCAATTTATTTACATTGAGCCTCTTCTCCCCTGGAAAGGGCAGTGATTTGTCTTGGATGGAGTTGGCACAAATTCTGAGACAGAGTTTATCTTTCCAAGGTTTACAGAGTGTTTGATCCACTGACATGAATGCTACCTATCACCCATCAGACCAAAGAACCTACTTTAACATAGAAAAGGGGAAGCAGTGGGCACATCCCCATGGGGTTCACTGCTCCTGTCACAGATTGCAGCACCTGGAAGTTGCCAGCCTGATGAAACAATGAAATGTCCTTATGTTGAGCAGTGGAGGTACTAGTTTGGAGAAGATACCTACTAGGAGGGGTTACCATCCACCAGGATAGAGTATGCCACAAATCAATGCCTATTATACGCATATGATGCTTTGTCCCTATTGAGCCAGTACATGGTTCCAGGTGTCAAGAGCAGAAGCAGGAGTGGCCCCACTCATCATTGTGCCCAGTAATCCACCTTCTTCACGGCTTAGGGTTTCCATATGCCACAAATCAATGCCTATTATACGCATATGATGCTTTGTCCCTATTGAGCCAGTACATAGTTCCAGGTGTCAAGAGCAGAAGCAGGAGTGGCCCCACTCATCATTGTGCCCAGTAATCCACCTTCTTCACGGCTTAGGGTTTCCAGCATGCAGAAGCTGCAAAGTCTTCTTAGACTTAGGTCCAGAGCTGTTAGTGTAACTTCTGCTACATTTCATTGGTTAAAGCAACTCACAGAGCTAGTCCATATTCAACAGGTTTGTTGCTTTTTCCAATATAGAAGGGGCTCATTGTTAACACCCTGCCATCTTGATGCTTCGGGTCCCCTGGTATCAATGTTAACTTGGACCCTGTGTCTAGAAGTCCTCAAAATATTTGAGTAGTCTCCTTTCCCTAGAACACAGTTACATGAGCAAATCTCCACAGGCCCTAATGGGGAAGGATGGAGGAATTATTACTCTCTGTACTTACCATGATGTTATAGGTCCTTTCTCCTGGGGTCCTGGTTTGAACATGTTGCCCCCTTCAGGGGACAACAAAAGGGCATGAATACCAGGAGTGCAATTTGCTGGGAACCACCAATGTGATAGATACAACACTCTCCAAGCTGGGCTCAGCATTCCCCTAGTATTATTGATTACAACTCAGGTTCCATCCAGTTCCAAAGGCAGTACCTTAAGTCTCCTTCCAACACTATAGAAAAGCACCTCTAGTGTGAAGTGAGAGCTTCCCTTCGGAGCATACAAGACCTCTTGTCTCCAAGGTAGGATTACAAACTTGGAGTTAATTAGCACAAATATCCTAGGTCTTTCCTTGTGTGGCCCTGTATTTCTGCCTTAGGGTTTTATTCGTGTTTATGTCAGATAAACTTTTTCCTGGTATCTGCAGATCATGTAAATATTCCTAATGTCTACTTCCTCTGGCACTTACTTCTCTCTCCTGTTTTTATTTATTAATAATTTTTGGGCAGGAAAAGGAGGGAGAATCAGGAATAAATAGTTTAATTTTCATTATTAAGAATCAGAGTTTGGGGCCAGCCAGGTGGCGCACTGGATAGTGTGCCACTTGGGAAGCGCGGCGGCGCTCCCGCCCGAGGGTTTGGATCCCACATACAGACCAGTTCCCGCTCACTGGCTGAGCGAGGCACGGGAGCAACACTGAGGGTTGCGATCCCGTTGCCGGTCCCCGGTCTGGTAGGGGGGCAACACTGAGGGTTGCGATCCATTGCCGGACACGGAAAAAAAAAAAAAAAAAAAAAAAAAAAAAAAAAAAAAAAAAGAATCAGAGTTTGGTTCAGCAACTCGAGGCTGGAGCTGGTCAGGGGAGGGGTGGGAGAATGAGAAACACAGTCTAGAAAACTTTTCAAATTGTACACTTAGCTCTCTGGTGAGTTAGTAGTGAGGGAAAAGGCAAAGTTCGAGGACCACCACTATTAACTTTTTAATGGAAAACATGTTGCAAATATAATGCTTACTTTCCCAAAATGTATTATTGGGAAATATTTATTCACAATTTTTATCCAAATCCTGGTTTATCATTTTTAATTTTAAAAGTCTTTTTACCTACAAAGTGCTTTAGCTACCTACAAACTGACTCTTAGCAGTTAATATGAATGATCGCTGCTTTTTGTAGAATTTACTTTTTTTATGTCTCTATGTACCTAATAGGTAAGTTATAGTAAGAGATAATTTCTGGAAATTTTGAAGACATGGAATGTTGTTTGGAAAGAAACATAAAATTTGATGAAACGTAAAAAGTGTTTTCAGTACTCTATCCATAGTCCTCTTTAGATGTCTACAATCACCTTGTTAGCTTCTGAACAAGCAGTTATCTCTGGATTTAGGCAGTTGTCCTTTACAAAGTGACCTTAAGGGGAACCAATCCTCTGGGCCAAATTAGCATTTAGTGAACTAGAAGTTTCTGGGTTTTCTGCACACCACCAAACTAGCTTGAGGCTTTAATCGTGCTAAAAATCAACTGTCCTAAATCTGCCAGTGTCCTAAATCTGCCAGACTCACAGTAAGAAGGATCTCCTTGAAGTCTAAAATTCCAATTTTAAATGGAACACAAAATAAAAATAAACATATTAGTTGACAAATGGTTAAAAAGATATAAAAATATGCTTAACCCCTCTCATAGTAAGGAAATGGAAATTAAAATTAAAACAGGACACTACTGTTGACTATCAGAAAAAAATTTTAAATATTTTTAATCAACAATGTTGAAACATGCTCATATATTGTTCATGAGGGCATAAATTGGGTATTTTGAGATCCAACTACTATTTTTAAAGGCTTTCTTTGTTTTCTACAAACATTACAGAGGGTTTTATGGCTCTGTACATATGGTATTCCTAAGGTGTTGTAGTAATATTATTTTATAATTTTACTCTGTAGACAACTTTTTAAATAAAAATTCCTATTGACTTGGCAGTATAGATTATTTGGATAATCATCCTAAAATAAATCTTGAGAACAAATTTGAAGTTTTTTAAAACTCATGCTCAACATGATCTCTTGCCACTCTGCCCCGCCAAAAAGCATTTCTTATTTTTTTCTTTCTATCTATACTCATCTCTAGATATGGCCCTTTCCATCGCTATAGACCTCTGCATCCAGCCACTAATATGACCAGATGTCTTAAAACTGAATCAGTTTGTGATTTACTTATTATTATTTACTTGGATTACCAGTCCAAGAAATTCAGTAAGTATTTTGCATACCTTGCAATATTTTAAATCTTGGAGTATTCACATAAAAATCCATATTTCAGGCCATTCTTAAACACTGGCAACTGAATCTAGTTTTCCATATGTGGGTACTTCAAAAAGTTCAGGGTAAGATTTGTATTATCTTTTAATTCTATTTTTCCATGAACTTTTTGCAGTGTCCTTGTATAGTATCAATACTATACACTGGAGCTGAGGAGCAGCTATTGGAAAAAGTCACATGCAAAGGAGCTTAGGAAATATGGAATCTGGCTGCACAGTCATGAGGTCAGCAATAACTAACTCTTTCCCTACGCAGAAGGGGAGAATGGATTTTGTTGGATCCCTGGTGGTCTTCATACCATTAGATATATAAATAAAGCAAAGACAAAATGTATATATTATTCAGTATTTTTAAAGGTGATTTTCTGATTCATTAGAGGAAGTCCTCTAAAGAATGAGAACTCTACTCATACAGCAGCTTGGTGAAGGAAGATAGTTGCCTGCTATAAAAATGCACAAATCTTTAGGCCTGATGTCACCCAAAGGACTGGTGTTTCTTGGTGATTGTCAATTTGTGATTCATTAGAGGAAGTCCTCTAAAGAATGAGAACTCTACTCATACAGCAGCTTGGTGAAGAAAGATAGTTGCCTGCTATAAAAATGCACAAATCTTTAGGCCTGATGTCACCCAAAGGACTGGTGTTTCTTGGTGACGGTCAATTTATGGTGCACCTTCAGATTCCTATTGTGGTTCTCTCCAGGTTTCTCAACTTTGGCACTGATGACATTTGGGAATGGATAATTCCTTGTTGTGGAGGCTGTCCTGTGCATTGCAGGAGGTTTAGCAGCAACCCTGTTCTCTACCCACTAGATGCCAGTAGCACCTCCCAACCCTCACCCTCCATTGTGGCAGTAAAAAGTGTCACCTGACATTGCCAGATGTTCCCCCAGAAGCGAAATGGTCACCAGCTGGAAACCACTGATTTAACTATAAATCAAAACTCTAAAATGTATGGCAGTTTTGATAAAACATGCTTTTCAATTGACCTCTATGGATGTATGGTTAACCTTCTATTTAATATTTAAACAATTTCAACACAACAATTGCGTTTTGAAAGTGATTTTTGTTAGCATTAATAGTCTCTTTCCTTATTTTAGATCAGATTGTGCTGCTTCAGATGGTTTCAGTCACGATTTATGAATCAGGTTTGACATCAAGGTTTATACTATTAGGTTAAGTAAAAAGCAATTTGGAAAAGGTTCAGTGGTGGCAAAAATAAGACATTTGTGCAGGAATGTACATCATGCAGGATCTTAAGGTTGTAAAGAATCAGCAACTGCTGTTTGGGGAGAAAGTTTGACTGCATATCAATTAGACTTTAGTTCAGTGCTAACACCTCAAGAGCAGAATTTGTCTAATCCTGTTCAAATCGTTATTCATCTCTAAGATCAAAAATGTACTAAAGGAAGAAGGTAAGAAATGTTTTTCTACTTAATCTTTCTGCCTTTGGATTTAAACAAATATTGATTGTCAAAGTACTAAGCTAGATTCTGTGGAGACTACAGGGTTTCTTCTTTCAAGGGGCTGCAGGTGGGGTGTGGGGGAAGGTAGTAGAAGCCTTAGCAGTGACATTATACTCCTTCTCTCCCAACTTAAGAAAATTTTCCACACCTACAGCCTCTTATACCTGGTGAGCCATGTTTTATCTCCTCAAACCCTCCCAGGCAACCACAGTTGATTGGATCAGGGGTGGATAATACACGGCCCCGAAACATCCAATTCCTGGCAGTGACTTATGACATTGTCTAGTCCTAAAAGTTGAGCTAGACTAAACATATTTCCTCCTGAGAATTTAATCTAGGAAATATGCAGTGGATGTTGAAACCATAAACAGTGTTTATAACTCCCAGCATAGGGCCTGGTGCATAATAGCCATCCCAAACACACTTACTCCTCAAACCCTCACCCACTTCAGGTCAGCTGCGTAGAAGAAAAAATGCTCATGAATGGGCCTCACTTAGCTCTTCTCTCACAAAGCACAGCTCAGTAGACAAAAGAAAAAGGGAAAAAACAAAGGATGAGGCCCCTGCTCAGATGTTCTCCTCAGTCACAGCATACTTCGGGGACAGGAAATAGAGACTTCCTGCCAATTCTGATGACATTATTTTGCAGAAGCTTATCCACAGGCATGTATAAAGTCAGGCGCACAAAATGAGTTAATCATACTGCATACGAACTGGTTAAAATCGAGCTCAAGTAAATCAGAAATTTTTGAAGAGTCAACACAATTTCAAAATTCACAATCATTTCCCGAAAGTAAAAGTACGTCTGGTAAAATTGGCTTATCACCTTGCTTTTAATGCACATATGCGATTTCCTGCTTACAGCATTTCCCCAAGGGATGAGGAAAAAAATTACAGCCAGGGAAGTTTTATAAGAGGGATTATCTGTAGTTCCTGAATAAGAAGCCTTCTCCCTTTCCCAGCACACCTGCAGCTCCTAATAACCGATTTATGCAATTTTCCTCTCTACTTGAATCAAAATTGGCAATAAATGTTGCATATGTCTCAAAAAGTGAATTTTTAAATCCTATATTTACTGGTTCATGAAACTGGTTCCCTCTAGTTCACCAGCATGGAGGGGTGGGTTTGCAGAGAGCAATTAGGGATAAGATAGCCAAAGAAACACAAAGTCAGTTGAAAAAAGAAATCTGTGTGTCTGGCTCTCTCTATGAATTATGACTATTCAAGGGGGAAAAAATTTGAACATTTGCCAAAAAGACTGGTGTGTAAAGGGACAGCTGGAGTTTTCTGTTTGGGGTTACAATGCGTTACTTGTTCCATAAGAGCCGAATGGAGTCACTTACCACAGCGACTCACACATGGCTCGAGACGCTGGGACATCACTACCTCGTGAGGCATTTTCTCCAAAGGAAAAGAGCTAGATATTTGAGGAAGGTCATTGAAGATGCTCTGGGCACAGACATGCTGACCTTCCTGGGAGAGGTTTGTACTTGGTCTCTATAGACGCTTTCATACACATGGCTCGAGACGCTGGGACATCACTACCTCGTGAGGCATTTTCTCCAAAGGAAAAGACCTAGATATTTGAGGAAGGTCATTGAAGATGCTCTGGGCACAGACATGCTGACCTTCCTGGGAGAGGTTTGTACTTGGTCTCTATAGATGCTTTCACCTTGGTCTCTATAGACGCTTTCATTGTGCTATAACTTTTATACAGGATGTATTGTTTAAACTGCCAACCCTAATTCTAATTCCCTTGGGGACCCAGGAAATTCTAACTAAATCAAATAAAACCCCATTGAACTTTTCTGTGGTTGAGATGCAAATAACATTTTTAACAAGAATGTGAACAAACACATAAACATGGCACGTCGTTGGAACTTTGAATGGGACTCTAGAATTTAAATGTTTTACCCAGCAAAATACAAATGAATGAAGAAGAACAAGACTACAACTACAACCACATTTTAAAATCTGGCACCTCTGTGCTATGTCCCTGAGTCTGAGCTCATGGTGGCCCTGCTTTCTCCTCAGCCCTGAGAACAGCACTAACCAGGGCTGGAAGGACAACCCTCTCTACCATGGTCAAGCTAGTGCATGGGGGAGTCACATCTCTTCTTAACTTCAGATTTAAATAAACAAAAAACTTTTTAAAGGCTGATTGGGCAAATCAGTTTCTGTAAGCTGAAAAATTCGTGGAAAAGTCAGACTCCATCTCGTTGGATAAGCATATCAGGTCTGTTAGTTTAAAAAATTATTTTATATTTGATTTGCTTTAGAAAGTCACATGTTTAAACACATACTCATGATGCCCATGGAGAGAAAAATATTTGCTAATTCCAGGACTTGGTGCATAAACCAACCTTAAGCAAAAGAGAGCAGATCCCAGGATTCGCAGCGAGAGCCTTCTAGAGGGCAGTTGTGCTTGGTTTCCTTAAGGGTGGGGTATAGGCCAGTGCTTGCGTCTTTTCCGGCCATGGCCAGCACTAAAGCTGCACTAATAGCCCAGTGGTGTTCTCACTTTTTGGCTATTGTGAATAATGCTGCTGTGAACACAAGATGCAAATATATCTTTGGGACCCTGATTTTAACTCTTTTGAGAATGTGGAATTGCTGAATCATATGGTAATTCTATTTTTAATTTTTTCAGGAACCACCATACCCTGCTGTTTTCCATGGCAGTTGTACCAGTTTGCATTCCCACCAACAGTTCACAAGTGTTCCAATTTCTCCACATCCTCATCAACTCTTGTTATTTACTGTTTTTTTGATAGTAGGCATCATGACGGGTATGAGCTGATATTTCATTGTGGTTTTGATCTGCATTTATCTCATCATCGGTGATATTGAACATCTTTTCATATGCTTATTGATCATTTGTATATCTTCTTTGGAGAAATGTCTATTCAAGTCTTTTGCACATTTTTAATTATTAGATGTTTTTGGTGTTGTTGAGTTGTATGAGTTCTTTACATATTCTGGATATTAACCCCTTATCAGAAAGATGATTTGCAAATATTTTCTCCCATTCTCTAGGTTGCCTTTCACTCTGTTGATTGTGTCCTTTGATACTCACGTTTATAATTTTGATGTAGTCCAATTCATCTATTTTTTATTTTTATTATCTACAACCACAGTTCTTCAGTTGAGATTTATACATTGTACGTAGACTAATCAGAATTCTACATCCGCAATTGAATTTAGTGCTGCTCCCATTTGGCAATAGTTTCTAGTAGTTTTTAAATGTTTAGGCTTCACGGACATGATAACTCCATCCTTTTAAAGGGTTAATTGGGTTGATGGAAATAAAGAGATTAGGGTCTATTTTAGAGAACAGCATTTTTTTTTTGTCCAGCCAAATTCATGCTTCCCATTTTTTTCCCAGTGAAAGACTTAAGGGATTTTTTGTATTACATATTTTAGTTTTTCAAAGCATAATAAAAAGGGAGAAAGTGATGCTTTTACATATAATTAGAAATCTATGCATTCAAAAGCAACAGGGAAAACAAGAGATAGCGCTCCTTTCAGTAACTGCAATTAACACAATCTGCCTTTCTCCAAAAACCAAATCTTTTGACCTATGTTGAGAGTAAACAGGAGTTTCTTTGTATACACTTAGAAGCCCTGAATGCTGAGGAGCTAATTCTAGGAGATAAGATATTAAAGAAGCTCTCTCTGTGTTAAGAGAGTTGCTGCTCAACATTTGTGCGAGATGTTATCCTAGTCAGGTGAAAGTACTAGTGTAGGATCAGTTTTCTGGTGGAAAACATGGGTTGCAAACTATCTATAAAGTGTTTACAGGAGAAGGGAGAAAAAGGTAACAAGAAAACACAAACATGTTATTCTTTTTGAATCACTACTATTAAGATGTCCTTTTGCATTTTCCCCTCCATTTTCTTGTGGTACATGTTAAAATAATAAATCTACAATGTGGGGCATTTCGTTGTTGCTTTCGGTTCAAAGCTCTATTTAAGCATTAAGAAGTATTTTATTTTCCTTTTTTTCATGAAAATCCAATAGCTGCTAAAGTGGATAAAGTTTAGGGTCCACGACTATCTGTATTATTCTCTTTCATAGCAGACGGATTCTTACAGGTCAAATTGGAATTTGGTCTCCACAGAACATTCAAGGTTTCAAGACTATGTCAGATTTTGCTGCCTTTTGTTACTTTTGATTTTCAACTTACTGGGAGAAAGTGAATTCCTGTTGGTCACGGATAAATTTTTGTTCCCATATGTGTAGAATTTATAAGGGCTTTAGTAATGTCTCCATTATCATATGACACCTCCTAAAGATGAGCATCTGGTCAGATGGATCTTTATATAAATATTTGACTATGTATGAAAGGCTCATTAGATTCAAAGGAATGTTTTTCTTTTCTTTTCTTTTCTTTTGTTACATTGATATTAACATTGTTTTACTTTATGTGCTCTTGTATTCAAAGGAGAACAAACGTTACAGAGAAGTGATTTAGAAATAAAATAGAAAGGAAACGTAAATATAAATAAAAGTAATCACTGACAATAAAGATGAGGGAGGGAGAATTATTAGGAGGGGTGAATAGGAAAGAGAAGAAAAAGAAAAAACAAAACAAAATATTTTGACCTGTCCCTTTGCTAGTTTCTTAGGGCTTTGGGATTTAGACAATACTTATTCAAATGACCTCACATGTCATGATGGTGAAATCACAAGAGTTGATTAAGTAGAAATTAGAGCTGAAGGAATCTTTGAAAGAACTTCATCTGGCTTAGCTCCATGACTTATAAGGGAAGAAAAGACACTGTGAAATTGTTTTCCCAACTGTGAAATGGTTTTCCCAAGTTCTCCCTGGTAGTTAATAGCTGGACTGGAATTAGAACTAATGATCAAGTCAGTGTTATAAATTGACAAATAGGAGGTAATCAAAATTCCAAGGTTGAACCAACTCAGAATTTAATGAAGACTGCTTCCCATATGGTATATGTCCTAAATTGCATCACTGCAGTCTATATGAACATGCTCTTGGAGTTGCACAACATAATCAAACTGCTGCAGAGGCCCTGAAAAAAGAAATCAGAAAACTTGGGTTTAGGCCCAGCTACAGTAGGCAAATTTCTTCACTTTCCTAGGCTTTAGCTTTTTCATCTGTAAAATACAAGAGTTGGACAGACAACTTCCAAAGTCTTTTCCAGGTCTGAAAATAAATCTTTAAGACTATTATCATTCAAGCTCACATATAACCCCCTTCCCCACGTACTCAGTCCCGGAAATGCTTGTCCCAGAGCAGCATCTGCCGCAGGCCTCACTGGTATGCAGTCAGGCACAGCAACACACAGTCAGCCTGGCTTGCCGCTGAGGTTTGGAAGAGCTTTGCTGCTTTACTCACCTTGAAGTAAGCAGAGCTGCACTCCTGTTCTGCACCCGCACCAGCTAGGTCTGTGTTTCTGATATGGCCAAGGCACTAAATGGTTCAAAAGGGGATTTTTTTTTCTGTGTTTTTCTTTTTGTGTTTTCTTTTTTAACTCTCAGCAGAAAACAGAGCAACGGGCATTAGAAGACCCCATAGACCTCAGTTGCAGTGCTCTGCTCTGTACATGGTCCTAGAGACACAGGTCTCTCTTCTTCAGCCCTGAAAATCTCAAAAGCAAACCTTAAATTTGTACCGCGTGAAGTCAACTACATTGCACTGTGGAAAGAACCTCAAAAATAGGCTTGGTTTATTGAAGAACAAAAGAATGAAAACAGATGTAAAGATTTTGTAAACAGTAGAAAATGATCTACAGATGGATGGATGGATTGCCACAGGAGCTGACATACTTTTAGCTAAGTAGGGTTAGCATACATCCTGTTTTGCCTGACACATTCCTGATTATTACTTTTATCCCAGGGTGATTGTTACTAGCACCTCCTTTCACTCCAAAAATGCCCCAGTTGGGAATTAAATAACATGATCACACTACTCATTAAACCACACTACTGAAAGGAAGCCTTCCCCATACCAGAGTGGAGGGGACAGCAAGTTCAGGAACACTGGCACCTATAGGCCCACTACAGTCAAGCTTTATTGTCCCCCCTCTGCTGCCCTTCAGCCAAACCATGAGAAAGCTATTTGATTACACATATGGCTGAGCCCACTCCCCTCTAGGCCCACATGACAGCCAGTTCCCAATGGCAGCATATTCTTGGTCATGTGTCATGGCACTGGGAAAAGAGACCCTCTTTGTTGAGACACATTGACTTGCCACAGCTTAAGAACAATACAGCCCTCGTCTTCCCCTTTGTTGGGAGAAAACAAGGTTCCTAAAAGATAAGAGATGGGGGAGGGTATGGTGTACTAACTGTTGACATGCGCCATATGCCAACACTAACAAGAAGGGACAGTTTTATACCAGTATAGGAGAAATTGAAAAGCTCACTTGTGAGCAAGAGAAGTGGACTGTCAATCCAACGTGTGCTTTTATAAACATGATGTTCAGATGTTTCTTATGGATCACGTGCTTGGAGAGAGGGGTTGTTGCTGGGCAAGACATGGCTTGTGGCATCATCACCCACAGAGAAAGTCAGATTATCACAGAGGAACATGTGGATAAGTGTGGCATCTGTCGTGCACTGGGAACCCAGACACATCCTGGGGAGATAAATGGGAAGGGAATGAGCCATACACAGAAGGCGTGTTACTCCATGGCTCCTTTTTCTTCTTCTGATGGTTGGTTTTATTTTTAATTTTTTAGAAAGAAATAATAAACTGGGCAGACTCTGTTTTGCTTTGTACCATATGGAGTATCTCTAAATAGGCAGATATCCCTGCATTGGGCAAAATTCATCCCATATCAAGTGTATCTAGAGAAAACAGCAAGAATAAGATGTATACAATATGTAACTACATGCTCAGGAGAAAATTGGTTTGTTTTATTTTCATATTTTTTGTCTGCAGAAAATACTAAGTGGAAATTTACAGTGACCATATTATAAGAGATTTTTTAAAAATTGAAGCATTAATGAAATGTTTCAAGATCTTTCAAAGTAACATAATCCGAGTTAAATAATTCACTTCTTCATAAGGCAACAAATATGAGTATTAGTGCTATTATTAACAGTACTAATACTTAAGTAGAAAAAAAAAAGAAGCCATTTGTTATAAAAAATATTTTAGTAAACTCACACTTGGTTTTCTGGAAACACCGCCACTGTCATGTCTGGCTTGTTTATCCTATCTAAACTTTTTCTTTTTTTGGTAGAAACTTGTCATCAGCCATAATCCCTGAAGCCATGTCTTTCTATAATGTTCCTTTGACAACTTTTAAGTAGAGCTTTCCTTCTTATGTCTGGGAGGTATTTCAGGCAACCTGTGAACACTCAAAGATCACGAAAGGAGCTGTGTTGAACTAAATTGCATATTTTTCAATTTATAGTTATTTGTCCAATCGTTTCCAGGGAATTTTCTTGAGATATACAATGAAGAGAATCAAATAGGAGACCTTAAGTATTTGTGCATAACATCAGCATTGTATTTGCACAGGCCTCCAGGAGCATGAAGTTTGCTTTCTGCCTAAAAATATTTGCTATGCTTAGGTTTGTCCCCCACCCCCTATCATAAATCAAATAGGAGACCTTAAGTATTTGTGCATAACATCAGCATTGTATTTGCACAGGCCTCCATGGAGCATGAAGTTTGCTTTCTGCCTAAAAATATTTGCTATGCTTAGGTTTGTCCCCCACCCCCATATCATATCTTACCCATGTTTGTATCCATCACATCATTTATTTAAAAATATTTATTGAGCATACTATGTCCCATACATTGACTGATAAGAATAAATAGGTAAAGGCAGTCTTTTGGAGATTTTTCATGGTAGAAATGGTTCCAATTTTTGTTTG
>NW_007730243.1:201075-201587 GCF_000696425.1 Galeopterus variegatus | reverse complement strand
AGCCCTTGAAATGAATGACAAGGAATTTCGAGTGATAATCCTAAAGAAACTGAATGAGACATAAGAAAACTCAGCTAGACAGCATGAAGAAATAAAGAAAAATATACAGAACTTGAGAGAGGAAGTGTACAAGGAAATCAATGTCCTAAAAAAAAAAAATGTAGCAGAACTTACAGAACTGAAGAAGTTATTCAGTGAAATAAATAACACAATGGAGAGTTTAACCAGCAGGCTAACGGAAGTTGAAGAGAGAACCTCTGTACTTGAAGATGGGCTGTTTGGAGTAACACAAGCAGAAAAGAAAAAAAGAAAAAAAGTATCAAAGATATTGAAGAAAACCTGAGAGAGATATTAGACAACCTTAAATGCTCAAATATCCCAGTCATGGGTATTCCAGAAGGTGAGGAAAAAGGAGATTGTATTGAAAACATATTCAACAAAATTGTGGCAAAAAACTTCCCAAGCATAGGAAAAATCACAGATCTTCAGATCCAGGAAGCTCAACGATCCCC
>NW_007730243.1:197772-198139 GCF_000696425.1 Galeopterus variegatus | reverse complement strand
AAACAATTAACAGAGCTAAAATACAACCAACAGAGTGGGAGAAAATATTTGCAAATTATACGTCCAACAAAGGAATAATATCCAGAATATACAAGGAACTTAAACAACTTTACAAGAAAAGAACATACTACACAATTAAAAAATGGGCAAAAGAGCTAAGTAGGCAATTCTCTAAGGAAGATATACAAATGTCCGAGAGTCATATGAAAAAATGCTCAACATCACTTAGCATCCGGGAAATGCAAATCAAAACCACACTGAGATACCATCTCACACCAGTTAGGATGGCTAATATCCAAAAGACTTTGAATGATAAATGCTGGCGAGGTTACGGAGAAAAAGGAACTCTCATACATTGTTGGTGGGA
>NW_007730243.1:183709-196772 GCF_000696425.1 Galeopterus variegatus | reverse complement strand
CCACATGTTCTCACTCATTGGTGGGAGCTAAAAAATAAACAAATTAATTCACCTACATACACGCACAAAAAAAAAAAGGGGGGGGGAAAGATATAACAAGTATACTTTTTGAAGTTGTTACAACAAGCAAACAGAACGGACATTCTTGGGGGGGAGGGGAGAGAGGGAGGAGGGAGGGAGGTGGGCCATAATAATCATATACATTGTATATTGACAAAATAAAAATTTAATGAATAAATAAATAAATACATGAATACATAAAAAAAGAAATATACCAGAAGAGCATATATCGAAACCAAGGTTTCAAATAGACCTCTGCATAAAGAATTAAGGTTCCTGATCAATATGAGAATGTTTATTAGCGTAACTCAACTAACTGATCATTATCTTGCTTTTCTCTTGAAATTTCCAGGGAAAAAGTATGTAACTGGTCCAGTTTTGATCCTGATTCC
Source organism: Galeopterus variegatus (assembly GCF_000696425.1). Taxonomy (NCBI): domain Eukaryota; kingdom Metazoa; phylum Chordata; class Mammalia; order Dermoptera; family Cynocephalidae; genus Galeopterus; species Galeopterus variegatus. Next base: position 196,320 of record NW_007730243.1, on the reverse strand, counting down.
ATCCCAAGATTGTTCAGATGTAACTAAAGGGTTGGAATAACAAAATAGGGGTATTAGAGAGGGCAATGTCATTGGAAGCTGGAGTATGAAACCACCGCAATAAATGTCTATTTAAAATTATCCAATCTAAGCTGCACTTTGATTGGAGTTGAGGTTGTTTTTTGTTTAAAACTTAAATCTAATAAAAAATAAAAATGGAAATAATATCAGCAAAATGGCAGAATAGGAAATCCCCTGCTTTTATGTCCCTGCAGCAACAACAATGTGTCAGCCATCCTTGGACCAAAGTGCCTTTGTGGGAGCTTTGTGGTCCAGGTAATAGGTTGTAAAACCTCAATGGAACCTAAGACCATGGAATGACATTTTGAGAAAGGAGCTCTGCACTTAGATGGCAAGTTTGCCAACCATGGTTATGTCTACAAATCCATAAATAACCCCATCATCCTGTGGACTTCATCCTGCCACCAGCACCATCTCCCAAATTCCTGGAAGAAACCATGCCTACCTGCGCCATGGGTAACAGGCCTGCCAACCTCGATCCTGGCTGTGGACACTGAAGTGGTCCATGACCTGGCACCAGCATCTCTCAGCCATGGTCTGTGACCAGTCCTTCCTGCCCAGGGACTTGGCAGGAGACACGCTTCTCTGTGTCCATAAAAGCAGGCCCACCAACCTAAATCTGAATGTGAATTCTGTGACCCAGCTCCAGTCCCACTCAGCCATGGTTTGAGAGTAGTCCTGTCTGCCTAAAAACTTGCCCAGTAATCCAGTAGAAGACCTCCCATGAACCAAGTGGGAGCCATACCTATCAATGCGTATGATCAGAGGCCCATTGTCTGTGGATCAACTGTGGAGCATGAAATAGACACTTCTCAGTGCCAGACCTACTGATCAAGGTTTGGGAAGCAGTCCTGACTACCTAAAGACCAGGCAGGATTCACACCCACCCAAATCTCTGGTAACAAACCCACTAACAATGAGCCCCACTGTGGACCCAGCAGCAGGCACAAGACCTGGCTGCAACCCCTCTCAACTGCAGTCTCAAAGATAACCCTATTAGCCTAGGGACCTAAGAAGAGAAGGCCTTCACCTGCCAAAACCAGTCTGGAAAGACTAAAAGATGTATTTGCATCTTCAAATGCACACACATCAAGGCAAGGCAGCAAAGATCAAGACAAGTTAGGCAAACATGACACTACCAAAGGAAACTAATAAAGTTCTGATAACTGCCTGTCAAAAATTCAAAATAATCAGCTTAAAGAAGTTCAGTGATGCAAGAGAACTCAGATAGACAAACAAATGAAAGCAGGTAAAAAATGAACAAAAAAAAATTAAGTTTAATAAGGAAATAGAAAACATAAAAAAGAACCAAACAAATTTTAAAGCTAAAGAAAACAATAACATAATTTAAAAATTCAACAGAGAGCTTCAACAGCAGACTCAATCATGTGTAAGAAAAAAACAAGTGAACTCTAACACAGGGCATATGAAAATAGACAGCTAGTGTTACAAAAAGATAGTAGAATTAAAAATATTGGAAAACTAATGGGACATTTTGGACACCATAAAACAAATAAATGTATGCATTATAGGAGCTAAAGAAGGAGAAGACAGAAAGAAAGAAGTAGAAAGTTTATTTAAGAATATAATGGCTGAAAACATCCCAATTCCTGGCCAGGATATTTACATCCAGATTAATGAAGCTCAAGGTTCCCCAAGAAGGATCATCCCAAAGAAAACTACTATGAGATACATTATAATCAAATTGTCAATAGTAAAAGGCAAAGATAATTCTGAAAGTAGCAAAAGAAAAGGGAATCATCATATATAAGGGAACCCTCAGGAGGTTATCAGTGAATTTTTCAGCAGAAAAATTTCAGGCCAGGGGAGAGTTGGATGATACATTCAGTGTTAAAGGAAAAAATAAATATCAATCAAGAATACTATACCTGCAAGCTGTCCTTCAGAAAGAAAGAAGAGATAAAAAATTCTTAAACAAATAGTAAGAGATTTCATCACCACTAGATCTGCCTTACAAAAAATGCTAAAGGGAGTTATTCAAGTTCAAAGAAAGAACTTAAAATAGCAATGTGAAAACATACATAAATATAAAACTCACTGGTAAAGGTAAATATATGGCCAAATTCAGAATATTCTAATACTGTAATAGTGGTCCATAAATCACTATTAACTCTGGTATAAAAATTAAAAGACAAAAGTATTGAAAAGAATTATAACTACATTAATCTGATAATAGATACACAATATAAAAATATGTAATGTGTGACATTAATAGCATTAAAGTTGCGTGAGAAGTAGAAGTGTAGATTTTTTGTATGCAATTGAAGTTAAAACATTATTAGGTTAAAATAGACTGTTGTTAACAATAAGATTTTTTAAGCAAGCCTCATGGTAACCACAAGGAAGAAACCTTTAGTAGGCACACAAAAAATAAAGAAAAAGAAATCAAAGCATAACACTACAAAACATCAAAGGAAGGTAGAAAAGAAGAGAGGAACAAAGTAACTAGAAAAGTCATAAAACAAAGAACAAAATGGCAATCACAAGTTCTTACCTATCAATAATTACTTTCAGTGATTTCCAATCCTTTGAGTACTGGAAGTAAAATTAGCAAGTAGTGAGAATATCCCAGTAGTGTGATTTCTAAGTCATATGGTAGTTCTATCTGTAGTTGTTTGAGAAACCTCCATGATGTTACCCATAATGGCTGTAATAATTTACAATCCCACCAATAAGGTATAAGCGTTCCCCTTTCTCCACATACTCATGTTGAAGGGATACTTGTACTCCAATATTTATTGCACCTCTCTTCATAATTGCCAAGATATGGAACTAATATAAATATTCATTGACAGAGGATTGGGTAAAGAAAATTTGGTATATATACATAATGGAATATTACGCAACCTTAAAAAGGAATGAAATTCTGCCATTCATAGCAGCATGTATGAACTTGGAGAAAATTATGTTAAGTGAAATATGCCATGCATAGAAAGAGAAATACCACACACTGCCACTCATATGTGGGAACTAAAAATAAAAATAAAACAAACAAAAACAAAAACTAAATAATAACAATAACTTGACCTGGTGAAAGAAGAGAGAAGATCTGTAGTTGCTAGAGGCAGGAAAGGGGAGGAGGAAGAGGGAATAGTGAGAGGCTGGTTAATGACCATAAAATTATAGCCAGAGAGGAAAAAATAGGTCCTCTTGGTGTACATTCAACCCAGGAATCTACAGTTAACAATGATTTATTGTATGCTATCAAATGACTATAAGAGAGGAGATCCAATGTGCAAAAAAATGAATAAGTTTTGCAATGATGAATATGCTAATTACCCTGATTAGATCATCAGAAATTGTATACATGTATTGAAATATAACTGCACCCCATAAATATGTGCAATCAATATGTCACTATAAAAATTAAATAACAATAATTACTTTAAATGTAAATAGATTAAATTATTCAATCATAAGGAGAAGAGGTGAAAAAATATGTTCCATGCCAATGGTAACCAAAAGGTTGTACGTATATCAGACAAAGCAGACTTTTAGTCAAAATCTGTCACAAGAGATAAAGAGGGTCACTATATAATAACAAAGGGGTCAATTCACCAAGAGTATATAATAATTGTAAATATATATGCACCCAGCATTGGAGCACCTAAATATGTAAAACAAATATTAACAGAACTGAAACGAGAAAGAGACAGCAATGCAATAATGGTAGGGAATGTCAATACCCCACTTTCAAAAGCAAATTGATCATCCAGACTGAAAATCAAAAAGGAAGCAGTGGAACTGAAAATTCTATAGAACAAATGGACCTAACAGACAGATACAGAACATTCCATCCTATGGCAGCAGGGCATACATTCTTCTCAACAACACATGGATCATATCATATGCTGGGCCACAAAATAGGTCCTAAAAATTTTCAGAAGTTTGAAGCCATATCAAGTATCTTTTCCAAATACAATAGTATGGAACTTACAATCAATAACAGGAAAATTAGGAAACTCACAATTATGTGGAAATTAAACAACATACCTCTAAACGAAAAATGGGTCAGAGAAGAAATCAAAAATGGAATAAAAATGTATCTTCAGACAAGTGATTGTGGAAGCATACATACCAAAACTTATGGAATGCAGCAAAAATAGTTCCGAGAGGGAAATTAATAGCAATAAATGCTTACATTTAAAAAGTCTTAAACAAACTTCACACCTCAGGAAACTTTAAAAGGAAGAGCAAATTAAGCCCTAAGTTAGAGTAGAAAGGAAATAATAAAGATTGAAGCAAAAATAAATAAAATAGATAACTGAATGACAACTGAAAAGATCAACAAAATTGAGGTGTTTTTTTAAAATGGTGAACAAAATGGACAAACCTTTATCTAGACTAACCATGAAAAAAAGAGAGTACTAAAATAAATATAATCACAAATGAACGAGGAGACATTATAACTGATACCACATAAAGAATCATAAGAGACTACTATGAACAATTATAGGCCAAGAAATTGAATAACCTAGAAGAAATAAATTCCTAGAAACGTATAACCTACTTAGACTGAATCATTTAGAAATTGAAAATCTGAATAGACCAATAATAAGTAAAGAGATGGAAGTAGAAATTGACAACCCCTCAACAATTAAAAGCCTCAGAGGTGACAGTTTCACATGTAATCTCTACCAAACATTTACAGAAGAATTAACAGCAAATTTTTCAAACTCTTCCAAATAAATGAGGAGAAGGAAATAGTTCAAAACTCATTTTTGAGGCCAGCATTGTCTTCATACCAAAGCCAGATAAGGACACAGCATAAAAAGAAAATTAAAGGCCAATATCTCTGATAAACATAGATGCAAAAATCTTTGACCAAATACTAGGAAAATCGAATTCAACAAGAAAATCAAGTGGGATTTGTCTCTGGAATACAAAGATGGTTCAACACATGGAAATCAAGAAATGTGATACTCTCCATTAACACAATAAAGGATAAAAATCATAAGATAATCTTAACAGATTCAGAAAAAAATATTGACAAAATTAAATATTTTTATATGACAATAACACTCAACCAATTAGGTATAGAATGAATATACTTTAACATAATAAAGCCCATATATGATAAACCCTCTACTAACACCATACTTAACAGTGAAAAGTGAAAAGTTTTCCTCTAAGATTATGAATAAGACAAGGGTGTTAACTTTCCCCACTTCTGTTTAACATAGTACTGGAAGTACTAGCCTGACAAATTCAGCTAAATAAATAAATAAATAAAATGCATTCATATTGGACAGAAGTCAAAATGTCTCTGTTCACAGATGACACACACACACACACACACACACACACACATATGAATCAAGAAAAACCTAAAGACTCCATCAAAAACCTGTTAGAACTAATAAATGAACTGAGTAAGTTGCACGGTAACAAATCAGCATAGAAAACTCAGTTGTGTCTCTATGCGCTAATGACAAACCATCTGAAAAAAATTTAAAAGGGCAGTACTGAAACAACGCACTGTGCCCCACAAATATGTGCATTTTTTTAAAATATAGAGAGAATCTCATTAACACTGGCTTCAAAAAAATAAAATACTTAGGAATAAATTCAATCAAGAAGTTGAAAGATCCATACACCGAAATCTATAAGAAATTGATAAAGAAATTGAAGACAACACAAATAAATGTATAGATATTTCATGGTCATGAATTAGAAGAACTAATATTGTTAAAATTTCACACTATTCAAAGCAATCTAGAGATTCAATGCAAATCCTATCAAAATTCCAATGTCATTTTTCCCATAGAACTAGAAAAACAATGCTCAAATTGGTATGGAACCACAGAAGACCCTAAATAGCTAAAGCACTTTTGAGAAAGAAGAGCAAAGCTGGAGGCATCACACTTCCAAACAGTACAGCATTGACATAAAAACAGACATTTAGACCAATGAAATAGAATAAAGCTGATAAATAAACCCAAGCATATACTGTCAACTAATTTTGACACAGACACCCAGAATACAGAATAAGGAAAGGATAGTCTCTTTAATGAATTTTGTTTAAAAAAACTGGATATCTACATGCAAAAAATGAAATTGTACCTGTATCTTACACCATACATACAAATTAACTAGAAAAATATTAAAGTCTTAAATATCAGATTTTAAACCATAAATTTCTGTAAAAAATTATAATAGAAATGCTCCTTGACATTGTTCTTGGCAGTGATTTTTTGAATATGACACCAAAAATGCAGCAAACAAAAGCAAAAAGAAACAAGTGAGACTGCATCAAGTTAAAAAACTTGTGGATCATAAAGGGATCAATCAACAAGATGAAAATCAACCTACGGAATGAGAGAAAATATTTGTAAACCATATATCCGATAAGGGGTTAATATCCAAAATATATATGGAACTCATACAACTCAATAAAAAATAAACAAATAACCCAATTAAAAATGGGCAAAGGAATTCAATAGACCTTTTTCCAAAGAAGACATACAAATGACCAACAGGTATATGAAGAGGTACAAGCATCATTAATGATCAAGGAGATGCAAATCAAAATCACAGTGAGATATCACCTCATACCTGTTAGGATGACAATTAAAAAGAGAACTACCATATGATCCAGCAATACCACTTCTGGGTATATATCCAAAGGAAATAAAACCAGTATTTCTAGAAGATATGTGTACTGCCATGTTTATTTCAGCATTATTCACAATGACCAACACATAGAAATAACCTAAGTATCAGGCAACAATGAATGGGTAAAGAAATGTGGTATGTATTAGATGGAATATTATTAAGCCATAAAAAGAAGGAACTCCTGCTATCTGTGACAACGTAGGTGAACCTGGAGGATGTTAAGCTAAGTGAAATAAGCCAGACACAAAGTGAGAAATATTGTTTGATTTCATTTACATGCAGAATATAAAAAAATTGAACTCAAAGAAGCAGAGTAGAACCTGTGCTTACTTGTTTTTCTTCCCTTCTCAAATTTCACTTAAATTATAATAGAAATATGAAACAGTGAATGGTGCCAGTTAAAGGTCAGAAATTTTGAGTGACTTCTGAAGATGTGGTGGTGCTGAGACATTAACCAGTTAAAATTTCAATATAAGAAAATTTTTGCCAATATAATTCAATAGAGCAGCAGTAACTTGCTCCCTGACATTAGTTTCGGCAAAGGGAGGAGTTCTGAAACGATTTTAGTGCACCGTGCAAAAAGAGTGGGTAGTGTTCTCAAGTTTGTATGTTCAGAGAATGGCATTGTTTGCTTTTGTCCACAAGATGGTGGGCATGCCACTCGGAAAACTTGTAGCAATCTAGACAATGCCAATTTCAGGCTTCCACAACAAAACTAAACACACAAACACTTGCACAGCAGTATCGCTATCTGGTCGCTACCACCATACTTCTAAAGGACATTAAAACTCCAGCCAAATACAGGGCCCCTAAGCTCAGACTTATTGAGCTGTAGGCAAAATTTCACCTGGAGAAGTTGGCAAAGAATAAATCTCTATCTGAAGAAGCTTTTGGGAATTTCATTTGATGGTGCCTACATGTGAGGTACTGAAAATTAACTGCACAGGGAAGTAATAAATTATCTGCTTGAGACAAAGTCACGCTTCAGCAAAAATTTTTTAAAAAGAAATTTCTTGCTTCTCCTTTGTTTAGTACATTTGAATATAGACACATAATTTCTTGTAAAATTTATCTCTGATTTGTAAGATGAGAAGGGAGAAAAATATATATGAAAGTGTAAACATTCTCCTATGTTGGTGAGTCCAAGCAAATATTCTCCTTGAAAAAGAAGAAAATAATTTTTAAAATTTAATTTTTATCCTTAAAATGGACAGCATTATTATTCTATGTATGGAAAGTAATCAATCAGAAATCCAAAATGGTCATTTTCAAGTAATTCACAAAATTACTTTTTCAGTCCCAGCAAATGAGTAGATATGCTGATCAAATTTAAAAACTCAATAGACAGTAAACAACAAACTCAGTGCTGCAGAAATCCACATAATTAACTTAAAAGATTGACCAAGATGTTTTCTCAGAAGTCAAAAGAAAAGGTTAATAAAATGGTGATAAATGAAAAGATAAAAGACCTAGAGGACACATCCAGGAAATCCAATATGTATAATAACAACCTTATAAAGAGAGACCAGAGAAAACTAAAGGAAAACAAAAAGTGAAAAATGTTTTATGAGCATAAGAAAGAATTGAACATCCAATGGAAAGGCCGTCTGAAAATAGGAAAAAATAAATAAAAAATAAGATTTTTGAGCCCTTCTCTTAAGATATTTTTTTTTGTTTTATAATAATTGTGATTTGTTACAGCAGCAAGAGGAAACTAGTACAGAAATAGAAGATAAAATTGAGAAAACCACAATCATAATCAACTATTTAAAACACATCAAAAAGTTTTGAAAGATCAAATAATAAAGAAATCCAGAAAATAAATAACATGATAAATTGCTTATAACAACAGGTTGTTAAATGTGACTATTCAATCTCAATGCCAATTATGCCCAAGGTGAGTTACAAAATGACCATTCAGGATTTAGAAAGAACATACTTAAAGATAATGAATTATATTCCTTGTAGCCTATCACATGAATGAAGTAAAAGGAAACTTTGAAAACTCGAGAGAGAGGATTTAAAAACAAACAAACAAACAAACAAACACAAACAAAAACAGATATTGAGATTCTGCTTTTGCCCTGATGTGCTTTATTAGAGGAGTAGATATGGGCAATACAAGCGGGAGAGATTTTCCTAGCTTACTTTAGGGAACCTTCTAGACAGGCAAGAAGACCTCAGCAGAAGGTGTAGGGGGATGAGAAGGATATTAAGTTGACAAGTGTGGAGAAGCATTCACCGACTTTGAGGAAATTGCTGGTAAGTAATTCCCTTAGTGGTGACTTACAAAAAACACCTCCTTGATAAAGTCTGAGTTAAGTGTTCGCCACAGCCAGAGGAAACAAATGACACATGGATACCAATCAGGTGAAACCTTTCTGGACCCCTTACTACTCCCACCTCCCACCCCCCCCCCCCCCCCCCTTATTACCAGAAGAGACAGATACAGCCTGGAAATGAGGTAGGAGAACTCAAATGCTAGGAGGGATATTGGCATACAATAAAAGTGGAAAAATAATTTTTTGATAATTAGGTAAATTTGTGGAGAAAATAATCACTTTCTACTTCATACTGCACACCAATTTTCAAAGGACAAAATATTTAACTATACACAGTGAAACAAAGAACTATTTTAACAAAGGCTAGGGAGAATTCTTCTACAGCCAGGAGTTATGCAAGATCCTGCTACTTTGGCTGAAATTTAGAAGCCACATATAAAGAACTGAAAATTCAAGTACATACCTCTGAAAAAAATCTGAATAGTAAAATATTGCAAGCAAAGTCAAAAGATAAATAACAGAATGTGAAAAAAAGATTTGTAACTCATATTACAAATAAAAAGGTATGCTCCCTAATATCTGCATACCAACACTCCCCCAATAGATAATGAACATTTGGCTTGCAGAAAAGGAAATATGAAATGCTCTTAAATATAAAGAAACATATTCTATTTTACTGTTAAAAAGTGATGCAAATTAAAAAAATACTAAGATAATCCATTTTATCTATTGGTTATTTTTTTTAATTTTGACAATACACAGTGTGGTGAGGCTATAGGGAAATATTCATTTCTGGTGGGAATTATAATTTATACAACACCCTGGTGGACAATTTGGCAATATCTATAGAAATTATACCCTTTGATCCAGCAATTTCACCTCTTGGAATTTACCCTACAGATATACTCATTATGTGAAAAACGACATATAAAGCCTTTACTTATTCATTGTTTGTAGTAAGTACCAGCAGTTGAATACTGCTTAAATTAATTACAGTAAATCCATAAGTAGAATAAAGCTTGAGAAAGGAATAAAGAAGCTCATCATATATTGATATACAAAGGTCTCCAAAAACAACATGTAAAAACAAACTGAAAAACATTATATTGAAATTGTTTTGTTGGAAAATATTTGCCAGTATTTGCTTATAGATTTTTCAAGGGACACACAAGAAATATTAAATTTGGTTAGATGGGGAAAAGAAAGGTTGTGAATCAGAGGAAGATTTTGCACTGTATAACTTTTTATATATGTAAATTTTAATTTTGGCCCATGCCAAAAATTACTCATTACAAAATTTTGAAAAATACGGAAAAATATAAATCACTATGAAGACTAATAAATTTTTTTTAAGCAGAAGATATAATACAGTTAAAGTAAATAAATTGGAAAAGAGGAAATTAATGAAACAGAATTCTAAAATAACAATAAATTATGCAAAACCCTGCCAATGCTGGTATAGAATAAAGAACTAAAAATGAAGTATGTGAAATTATGAATGAGAAAATTATATAACCACATGTCTTAGGCCGTTCAGGCTGCTATAAAAAAAATTCCCTAGCCTGGGTAATTTAAAAACAACAGCAACTTTTTTCTCACAGTTCTGGAGGCCAGAAAGTCCAAGTTCAAGGTGCTGGAAGATTTGGCATCTGGCCAAAGCTGGCTCTTTGATTCTAAGTTGGTGCCTTGTTGCATCCCCACAGGTTGAAAGGTGAAAGGTCAAGAGGGACAAACTTGCTTCCTTAAACCCTTTTATAAGCACACTAATCCCATCCATGGAGGCAGAGTCCTCATGGCCTAGTCACCTCTCAAAGGCCAAACCACTTAACACCATCACTGTGGTGTTGAAGTTCCAACATATGAATTTTGGAGTATCACATACATTCAAACATTAGCACCACATATACAGAGGAATTGAAATATCATAAGAAAGTATAAAAAGCAATTGTATGGCAATAAATTTGAATTCCTCTACTCGGCAATGAAGTTTTTCTAGAAAAATATAAATTAGCAAAACTGATTGAAGAATAATTCGGAATTCAGAATAGGATAATAACTATAGAAGAAATGTAACGAGATCTCAAAGAATTACCCCTATGAGAAAGTGCCTGAATAGAAGCCATGGGTGAGTTCTTCCCAGCCTTTAAGAAACAAATAGTTCCAATGACATTCTAAGAGTCTCACAGGAGAAGGAAAGAGGAGACACTTCCTATTTTGTTCCATATACCTAAAATTACATCGTGATTTGCCTTCCTAGTGAACAAGTAGTCGGTATTGGTGGTAAACATATTAGTACCTATGTTTATTCCTAGTAATAATTTCATCGGTTGTATTCTCACATTGAATAAACACCTGAAATATTTTTATACTACTGTGGTTTCCTTCACCACCACTGTATTTATGACAACATCTTCCCTAGAAATTTCTGCTTGTAGCAGGTAACGGCCCTTGGAAATATTTTACAAGAGGAATTCCAAGAAACCCAGGCTTTCTTCATGCATTGTGAATTTCTCCATGCATTAGAATGATTTTTTTTTTCCTTAGCAGACTGATTAGCAATGAGATTGTCCTCATTAAAGTTTTGAATTTAATTTTGGGTTTTTTTGGGTTTTTTTTTTTTTTTTTTATCTAAACTATCTCTCAATTAATCCAAATAATCAAAGGCTGCAAAGTAAAGTTGAATGATATCATTTTTGAAGTATATTAGTATATTTATTTGTTTTTGTTTTTGTTTTTTTTTTACTCTCTAGGCTTACCAAAAAACAAAGACACCAAATATATATGGCATAAGTGTAAAATCTAAATATCATTCATTTTAAGAATGAAACCATAGGGAAAATAATCTATTCTTTCTACTAAGAATGGACACCAAAAGGAAAATAATGGATCAATAGAGCATATTTATATACACTAGAACTATTACAGTTAAATTCTGTTAAACAAAGTTATGTACATTTCCAAAGTGTCTGCCGAATTCTACAGAAGCAATTTCTTGATGATACTGAATAAACATACAGCATACATGCTGGAAAGAAACAAAATATTGTTTACACTTAGTTTTAGCTTTGATACTTGGCACTATATAATTTGTAAAATGGAGTATGATAAATTCATTGTTGCAAGCTGAGAGTTACAGAAGATTTTCATACATTATGGTTTAAAGAAATAATTTATGTCAACAGTCAGCCATATTTTTCAATTGAAAAAATCCTGAAACAGAGTAAAGAAAGAGTAAGTGATGAATATGTAAGATTTAGATACTACCCTGACCCATCAAGATCTCATTTTTGTTCAGTGTTCCTATGATTTCATCATGTTTTCTTTTTCTTAGTAACTTGCAGAGCCTGTAATTCTTATTCTCCATAGTCTGGTTCAGTTTACTCACCTTATCACCCACAACATTCCACACAAATTTTTCTTCAGGCAAAAATTGCCTCCCTTTTCTCCACCCACATATACTCCACTATTTCCAAACTCTATACTACTGCTTTGGTAATTCCTTATACCCATAATTTTTTCACATTAACTTTCAAAATTTTACCAATTCAAGTCATGCTAACTCTGTGATGTGTTCTTAAGAGCCTAATGATATGATTTTTCATATATATATATATATATATATATATATATATA